>NC_092338.1:293952000-294263600 GCF_046630445.1 Rutidosis leptorrhynchoides
CCCCACGGCTGAATACATGTGCCTTCAAAATATAGAACCTCTATGCCGGTCTTTACACCCCACGGCTGAACACATGTTTATAAAATATAGGACAACCGGTGCCAAAATGTCGTAAATAATAAACCATCGACCCGGGAGCTCATACGCTCTAACAGAAACCGGGGACTAATGCATGTCATAATAATCAACCCCAATCCCAGATAATTCTATCATAGAATGAAGTTAAGGTACTTGTGTCTATTTCGTAAAACATTTATAAAAGTTGCGCATGTATTCTCAGCCCAAAAATGTAAAGGGTAAAAAGCAAATGAAACTCACCATACTGTATTTTGTAGTAAAAATACATATTACATCTATGAACAAGTGTAAGGTTGACCTCGGATTCACGAACCTATATTATTCATATATTTATTAAAACATATACTTGTAATCGAACAAGTTTAGATATTATTATTAATTGTTATTTCATTAAGTTGTATGTTTCATTGGTAACTATATTAACTATATTTATTTTATATACTATAGATAAATAATTAGTATTATTATGAAAATATTAATGTTTTTATGCGATACGTTTTAAATATTTTCTTATATAGCTATTTGTTTGGTAAAATAATATCAGTAGTAATAAATAAAAATTTGTATCTTTTTACGATAGTAATAATAATATTAAAAGTAATTAAATTTAGTAATGATACTGATATTAATATCTTTGATAATAATACTAAAAATAAAAGTAATGTTAGTAATGATAATAATTTTAATAGAAAAGATAATAATTATAAGATAAAATGTTAGTTTTTATAAAAATAATATTTTAAACAATAATGGTACTTTTAATAAAACTGATGATTTTAATAGAAATTTTAGTAGTCATATTAATCATAACAATACTATATGTTTTAATAGTAATAATAATAATGATAATAATATTAGTTATACTAAAAATCTTATTTCTAATATTATTAATAATAGTAGTTACTTAATAACAATCAATAATAAATAATAATAACAATAATAATAATAATAATGAAATAATAATAGTAAGAGTATTAGTAATAACTACCTCAAAGGCGTAATCCTTAAAAAAATATGCCCAAGTCCGGGTTTAAACCCGTGACGTCCCGCTAACCCGATATCACCCGTATATTCTATTTCCTATTTCTTCTACTCCTTTAAACATCATCATAACATTATATGATCATTACCATCATTCGGATTATCATCATTTCATACTCCTAGTTCATCATAAATCCCATAATCTTTTATCATCATCATCAACTTAATCATTATCAACACTCGACAACTAATAACCATCATTTTATCATTTTCTAAACCTTATCAATATCATATGTTAATCATGATCAGAGATTCATCATCTTCATCCTATATTATCGTTATCCACTCGTCATCACTATCTAATGGTTTCGGTTTATACATGTTTGGATAGAACAATAGCAGCAGCTCTATCAGAAGACCTCGAGTAGCTTCACACACCTTATGGAAATCGATAGAAACTGATAGTAACCCAAAACCAACGGGCCAAAGTTATTTAGGCCTAGCCCATTTAAAAACCCCACTAATTTCTTGAGCCCTCTTAATAAAAAAAAATTATCACGGCTGTTAAAAGGGAACATGGTGGACCTAGAAATCTTTCTGTACAGCACGATTTCTCCTCAAGTTATAATCAAGTGGGTTTACATTGTTTTAGATTAACTATATGTCCCGTGAATTAAAATAGATGGAAGTGATAATTATCCTGTGGGGTTCGCTTTTAAAAGAAAACAACCAAATCATTCATCATTATCCCAGTCTTTATCACTATCATGTTCCATCATATCATTGTCTTCTTCCCTTATTTTCTTCATAAAACTGAATCGTACAACAATTATTCATGTAGCGTGTGACAATTTGAAAGGAAACAGAAAAATACATAGAGTTGATGTTGATTTGAGGTTGTGGTGTTTGAATTAGAAGAAGAAGCAGGAATAAGAGACGTAGCAACAAAGGTATTTGATGATGGATTTACAGCAGAGATAATAACAGAAGCTGCAGCAGTTTAGTGGAGTAATCATTAGTGTTCACGATGGGCTGTGGTTATTCGCAAAAGAATGAGGTGTAAAATTGGTGATGATGCTTCTGGGTTTGAAGATCATAAAGTGTTGGTAGTTCTTGGTTAGTTGTAGGGTTTGGCTTGTTCGATCCAAACAGAAAAATAGCAGTTTAATATAGCAAGTTTAATGGGTGATTCAAGGTGGTTTGGGTCTCGGTTATAGAGATGTTATAGCAGCTTGACGTTGGTGATGGTAGTTCATTTGATGATGGATCTCGTGGCTGTTTATCATGAAAAAAAAAGAAGCCATTCAAGTAGTAACATATCAATGAATTGTTTGTGATTTTATGTGATGATTTAACAACAGAAAAATAAAAAGAAAACGAGTAGGTGATAGTTGTTGTGGTGGAGGTTTTGTGATGGTATTCGAAATAGAAAGAAACAGAAAAACTAAGTATAGTAGCATAAGTAATACGCAGGTGGTGGTTGTGGATGAAGGATGGGGTTTTCGGTGAACTGAAAACAGAAGTATAACAACAATGAAGGGTTCGGTTTTTGGGTTGGGTTAGAGTCGATAAACTTGCAGATTGAAAGTAGGTGATGAAGTGTCTGTTCTTATCATTTCCATGTGTATGTATGTATAATATGTTTAGTACTTGATTTAATAGTTAATCTAGATTCTAATTGGTTTGTGAAAATGACAGAATCGATTTATAGACAAGGGAAAAAAAATAAAAAGAATAAAGTGGAGAGGGATGATATCTTTACAACTAATTGCTAAATTCCCACTTGTTTTGTAGCTAGGATTTAGTGACACACAATATCTCATCTAGTACGATTACAAATAAAAAATAGAAAAAAAATAAAAAAAAATTAAGGATGAATACGACCCTTAACAGGTTTTTGTTTGTGTTCTGGTTTGAGATTCGATTAGTACATAATTTACAGACAGGTTTATCAATTTACAACAGTTTGATAGCTATTCTTAACTAACTAGTACGAAAATATCCAGTTCATATCTTCTATACGTAATTGTATTTATATTTAAATATATATATATGTATATATCCAGTTTTACATCTACATACATATATATTTGATATTAACAATACTAATATTAATAGTACAAATATTAATATTATCCTTTATAATGTAAGTATTGTTAATGATATTAATCTAACAACTATATTCAACTTGTAATTACATTTAATTTATTAATCATATTATATATGATATGATTATATTTATTGTGTATTTAATATTTATATATATCATATATTTTACAATATAATAGTCATAAATAGAATTCATATTTATATTTATATTTGTATATATATATATATATATATATATATATATATATATATATATATATATATATATATATATATATATATATATATATTACATATTTATTTACATAATGGTTCATGAATCGTCGGGAATGGTCGAAGGTCAAATGAATATATGAACATCGTTTCCAAATTTTTCTAAATTCAACATTACATACTTTGCTTATCGTGTTGAATTCATATAAAGATTAATGTTTAAATTTGGTTGGAAATTCCCGGGTCATCACAGTACCTACCCGTTAAAGAAATTTTGTCCCGAAATTTGAGTGAGGTGGTCATGGCTAACAATAAAAATGTTTTCATGACGAATATGAGTTGATAAATAGAATTTTATCATCATTGAGTAATATAGATAAAACGATTTGATTACGCGAAAAGTATAAGTGAAGCTATCGCAAGAGAGTGGAATGAGTAAATGCAGATTCGTCTTGTCTGGTGACGTAGTCACGGTTGATTTTTAGAAATTAAGGTGCGTCTTAACTTTTGACGTTATCTTGGTTGAATTTCGGAATTCAAGGGATTTAAAGAAAATCTTCGAAATCTAAAAGATTTGATTCTTCGGTGAATAAGGACATTAGGATCCTCTTTAAATGCGATCATCTGTTTTGATTGCTCTGTCGGATATTTTACTATAAATCCACCCCTGTCGTTTCCTTAAAACTCACACCTTCCATTCTTTCTCCTTTAATTCGTACTTTGAAGCATTCGATAATATGCTCCATCCAGTACTGATTCTTGATATACTCTTAACTTTCATATCTGTCATTCTTCTCTTTCATCGATCACCGGAGGATTTTATTTACTTCTACTATTACCTTAGGGTTATAGTGTTCTTAATTTTCCCGTGCCTTTACGTGGCAATACGTATTGATATGCACGGTTTGTAATTTATGGGTTGTCATTGGGCTTTATATTTTCCCTTATATTTCGGAGCTTCATGCTTTCATTTTTCTCTTCCCGTTCTTGAATCAAGCGACTACGGTCCGGAATTCGTAGGTATGGATTTTGAAATGAACATAGTTAATGTTCTAAGAAAGAAGTCGTAATGGCACGATCTTAATTTGACAAATTACTAGAATATTCGGAAAGACTGAACTATCAAGAAGATATGTTCTTAATATGTTTAGAGATTGAGTAGAATGCAAGAGTCGTGTAAATGGCACATGATGACGGTATGTTCTGTGAATCATCACGTTCCATTAGAAACTCAACATGACTTACTGTAATATAATCACGTTGATCAAGTGTCATTATATTATACTAACTCATGCATCAGTTCCCAACACTACCTCAAAACATTCATATTTTACATTCGAAGGTTCGCAGAATATAGAAACTAAAACAGTTTCCTTTTATGATATAATACGGATAGCGCAGAGAGATAGTTAATATTGGACGAGAATATTTATGAAGTTATCTTCAGAAATATTGAGGATATTAATAAAGAAAGGTACGATGATATCTTAGGATTTCAGAATCAAATTGTGATGAAGAAATTCATTCACGATGTTTTAGAGCGATTAAGGAGCAAGGTATTCGTTAATGACTTCAGCAGGTACTGAATCATTTGGATTCTTTGATAGCGGGTTTAGTCTTTGTGATTTGTCCATGGCTTCCTTCCTAGTTTCGCATAATCCGCTTTTCGGTGCTATATTTTCTATTGAGTTTTTCCAACCTTCCATTCCTTTTTATCAAACTTTTGGCCGTTTAGACCATCTACAATTTTGTTGTTTCCTCTGCATTTAATGCTACCCTAACTGAATCGTCGGTTGTCAATCCGAGGTGGTTTCAAATGAATTGTGTTTTTAGATGATTAAACGCTGATGGTAATATGGTGGAGTATAAAAGGTTCTCTGGTAACGATAAAAGATCACACATATATATCAAGGTTATAATAAGGTTGTTTCGAACGAAAAGTCGAAGTTGACTTGCTAGAGCTATGACAAAATTGGCTAATTTGGAAAGAGATTGAAAAGTTATTTTCGGTAATAATAATGCTAAAGGAAATTAGCACAGCTCGCGTTAAACGTTTACTCAGTTTCTGAAAATTTTCAGGTGCATAACTATACGCATCAATCTTTTCTTCCGTAGATGAAGTGCGGTTGATTCATCCTCCCGATTGAGGTGTTTTCAAGAATTACGAAAGGTTTGAACGCAGGTTGTAATGGTCAATATACAATTGAGGTTTAAGATGAAATCAAGTGGCAAACTTGAAGATTTGTTTAGTTTCATATGTTATAATTAATATTTTAATTCATTTTAATTGTCCAATGTTGGTAGTCCACAGTTAGCTAGGAACAGTTAGCTAGGATTTTGTTAGCGTGGATTCTTAATAAAATTTCTCATAGTTAATTTGTTTGTTTCTAACAAATTTTATTCCGTCAAATGTTTTCTTCATTATGCCACTTGTTGGATTCTGATAGGTCAAAATCCAAATATGAAATTGAACTTGGATGAAAATAGTCATTCTTTGGTGAACGGATACGTATATGTGTGAATTTGAGCAGTGTTGTTAATGACTGCTGAATCTGAATTAGAGAATGTACAGTGTGACATATTAATGTGAAATCTAAATATTCCTCGGGTATTACCTACTCGTTAAAATATTTTCACCATTAACAGTTTGTACAAAAGAATCTTTTAATTACAATTTTTGTGAAAATATATACATATATATTTTCTTCAGATGTAATCATGGATTTAATAAATCAATATAATATTAGACTCATTTGATTTTCGGTTTGAGCTAGAATAAGTAATCTCTAAAACTATTAGGATCCACATATTCTTCGCAGAATATTAATGAAGTTATGGATTAATACTTCATTGTTCAATGCTGTTGGTACTCTTAGGTATCTATGGTGCGTACGATGTTGATGTTCGTGGGACAGATTGTGATGTTGAGGCTTGGGATGCGGATGTTGTTATTGGTGGTACTGGTGCTGCCGGTACTATTGTTGGTGGTACCGTTTGAAATGTCCCGTTCTTATTGATTAAAAACGTTCCATATTAATTGATTTCGTTGCGAGGTTTTGACCTCTATATGAGATGTTTTTCAAAGACTGCATTCATTTTAAAACAAAACATAACCTTTATTTCATCAATAAAGGTTTAAAAAGCTTTACGTAGATTATCAAATAATGATAATCTAAAATATCCTGTTTACACACGACCATTACATAATGGTTTACAATACAAATATGTTACAACAAAATAAGTTTCTTGAATGCAGTTTTTTTACACAATATCATACAAACATGGACTCCAAATCTCGTCCTTATTTAAGTATGCGACAGCGGAAGCTCTTAATAATCACCTGAGAATAAACATGCTTAAAACGTCAACAAAAATGTTGGTGAGTTATAGGTTTAACCTATATATATCAAATCATAATAATAGACCACAAGATTTCATATTTCAATACACATCCCATACATAGAGATAAAAGTCATTCATATGGTGAACACCTGGTAACCGACATTAACAAGATGCATATATAAGAATATCCCCATCATTCCGGGACACCCTTCGGATATGATATAAATTTCGAAGTACTAAAGAATCCGGTACTTTGGATGGGGCTTGTTGGGCCCGATAGATCTATCTTTAGGATTCACGTCAATTAGGGTGTCTGTTCCCTAATTCTTAGATTACCAGACTTAATAAAAAGGGGCATATTCGATTTCGATAATTCAACCATAGAATGTAGTTTCACGTACTTGTGTCTATTTTGTAAATCATTTATAAAACCTGCATGTATTCTCATCCCAAAAATATTAGATTTTAAAAGTGGGACTATAACTCACTTTCACAGATTTTTACTTCGTCGGGAAGTAAGACTTGGTCACTGGTTGATTCACGAACCTATAACAATATATACATATATATCAAAGTATGTTCAAAATATATTTACAACACTTTTAATATATTTTGATGTTTTAAGTTTATTAAGTCAGCTGTCCTCGTTAGTAACCTACAACTAGTTGTCCACAATTAGATGTACAGAAATAAATCGATAAATATTATCTTGAATCAATCCACGACCCAGTGTATACGTATCTCAGTATTGATCACAACTCAAACTATATATATTTTGGAATCAACCTCAACCCTGTATAGCTAACTCCAACATTCACATATAGAGTGTCTATGGTTGTTCCGAAATATATATAGATGTGTCGACATGATAGGTCGAAACATTGTATACGTGTCTATGGTATCTCAAGATTACATAATATACAATACAAGTTGATTAAGTTATGGTTGGAATAGATTTGTTACCAATTTTCACGTAGCTAAAATGAGAAAAATTATCCAATCTTGTTTTACCCATAACTTCTTCATTTTAAATCCGTTTTGAGTGAATCAAATTGCTATGGTTTCATATTGAAATCTATTTTATGAATCTAAATAGAAAAAGTATAGGTTTATAGTCGGAAAAATAAGTTACAAGTCGTTTTTGTAAAGGTAGTCATTTCAGTCGAAAGAACGACGTCTAGATGACCATTTTAGAAAATATACTTCCACTTTGAGTTTAACCATAATTTTTGGATATAGTTTCATGTTCATAATAAAAATCATTTTCTCAGAATAACAACTTTTAAATCAAAGTTTATCATAGTTTTTAATTAACTAACCCAAAACAGCCCGCGGTGTTACTACGACGGCGTAAATCCGGTTTTACGGTGTTTTTCGTGTTTCCAGGTTTTAAATCATTAAGTTAGCATATCATATAGATATAGAACATGTGTTTAGTTGATTTTAAAAGTCAAGTTAGAAGGATTAACTTTTATTTGCGAACAAGTTTAGAATTTACTAAACTATGTTCTAGTGATTACAAGTTTAAACCTTCGAATAAGATAGCTTTATATGTATGAATCGAATGATGTTATGAACATCATTACTACCTTAAGTTCCTTGGATAAACCTACTGGAAAAGAGAAAAATGGATCTAGCTAAAACGGATCCTTGGATGGCTCGAAGTTCTTGAAGCAGAATCATGACACGAAAACAAGTTCTAGTAAGATCATCACTTGAAATAAGATTGTTATAGTTATAGAAATTGAACCAAAGTTTGAATATGATTATTACCTTGTATTAGAATGATAACCTACTGTAAGAAACAAAGATTTCTTGAGGTTAGATGATCACCTTACAAGATTGGAAGTGAGCTAGCAAACTTGAAAGTATTCTTGATTTTATGTAACTAGAACTTGTAAAATATATGAAGAACACTTAGAACTTGAAGATAGAACTTGAGAGAGATCAACTAGATGAAGAAAATTGAAGAATGAAAGTGTTTGTAGGTGTTTTTGGTCATTGGTGTATGGATTAGATATAAAGGATATGTAATTTTGTTTTCATGTAAATAAGTCATGAATGATTACTCATATTTTTGTAATTTTATGAGATATTTCATGCTAGTTGCCAAATGATGGTTCCCAAATGTGTTAGGTGACTCACATGGACTGCTTAGAGCTGATCATTGGAGTGTATATACCAATAGTACATACATCTAAAAGCTGTGTATTGTACGAGTACGAATACGGGTGCATACGAGTAGAATTGTTGATGAAACTGAACGAGGATGTAATTGTAAGCATTTTTGTTAAGTAGAAGTATTTTGATAAGTGTATTGAAGTCTTTCAAAAGTGTATAAATACATATTAAAACACTACATGTATATACATTTTAACGGAGTCGTTAAGTCATCGTTAGTCGTTACATGTAAGTGTTGTTTTGAAACCTTTAGGTTAACGATCTTGTTAAATGTTATTAAACCAATGTTTATAATATCAAATGAGATTTTAAATTATTATATTATCATGATATTATCATGTATGAATATCTCTTAATATGATATATATACATTAAATGTCTTTACAACGATAATCGTTACATATATGTCTCGTTTAAAAATCATTAAGTTAGTAGTCTTGTTTTTACATATGTAGTTCATTGTTAATATACTTAATGATATGTTTACTTATCATAGTATCATGTTAACTATATATATATCCATATATATGTCATCATATAGTTTTTACAAGTTTTAACGTTCGTGAATCACCGGTCAACTTAGGTGGTCAATTGTCTATATGAAACATATTTTAATTAATCAAGTCTTAACAAGTTTGATTGCTTAACATGTTGGAAACATTTAATCATGTAAATATCAATCTCAATTAATATATATAAACATGGAAAAGTTCGGGTCACTACAGTACCTACCCGTTAAATAAATTTCGTCCCGAAATTTTAAGCTGTTGAAGGTGTTGACGAATCTTCTGGAAATAGATGCGGGTATTTCTTCTTCATATGATCTTCACGCTCCCAGGTGAACTCTAGTCCTCTACGAGCATTCCATCGAACCTTAACAATTGGTATCTTGTTTTGCTTAAGTCTTTTAACCTCACGATCCATTATTTCGACGGGTTCTTCGATGAATTGAAGTTTTTCGTTAATTTAGATTTCATCTAATGGAATAGTGAGATCTTCTTTAGTAAAACATTTCTTCAAATTCGAGACGTGGAAAGTGTTATGTACAGCCGCGAGTTGTTGAGGTAACTCAAGTCGGTAAGCTACTGGTCCGACACGATCAATAATCTTGAATGGTCCAATATACCTTGGATTTAATTTCCCTCGTTTACCAAATCGAACAACGCCTTTCCAAGGTGCAACTTTAAGCATGACCATCTCTCCAATTTCAAATTCTATATCTTTTCTTTTAATGTCAGCATAGCTCTTTTGTCGACTTTGGGCGGTTTTCAACCGTTGTTGAATTTGGATGATCTTCTCGGTAGTTTCTTGTATAATTTCCGGACCCGTAATCTGTCTATCCCCCACTTCACTCCAACAAATCGGAGACCTGCACTTTCTACCATAAAGTGCTTCAAACGGCGCCATCTCAATACTTGAATGGTAGCTGTTGTTGTAGGAAAATTCTGCTAACGGTAGATGTCGATCCAAACTGTTTCCGAAATCAATAACACATGCTCGTAGCATGTCTTCAAGCGTTTGTATCGTCCTTTCGCTCTGCCCATCAGTTTGTGGATGATAGGCAGTACTCATGTCTAGACGAGTTCCTAATGCTTGCTGTAATGTCTGCCAGAATCTAGAAATAAATCTGCCATCCCTATCAGAGATAATAGAGATTGGTATTCCATGTCTGGAGACGACTTCCTTCAAATACAGTCGTGCTAACTTCTCCATCTTGTCATCTTCTCTTATTGGCAGGAAATGTGCTGATTTGGTGAGACGATCAACTATTACCCAAATAGTATCAAAACCACTTGCAGTCCTTGGTAATTTAGTGATGAAATCCATGGTAATGTTTTCCCATTTCCATTCCAGGATTTCGGGTTGTTGAAGTAGACCTGATGGTTTCTGATGCTCAGCTTTGACCTTAGAACACGTCAAACATTCTCCTACGTATTTAGCAACATCTGCTTTCATACCCGGCCACCAAAAATATTTCCTGAGATCCTTGTACATCTTCCCCGTTCCAGGATGTATTGAGTATCTGGTTTTATGAGCTTCTCTAAGTACCATTTCTCTCATATCTCCAAATTTTGGTACCCAAATCCTTTCAGCCCTATACCGGGTTCCGTCTTCCCGAATATTAAGATGTTTCTCCGATCCTTTGGGTATTTCATCCTTTAAATTTCCCTCTTTTAAAACTCCTTGTTGCGCCTCCTTTATTTGAGTAGTAAGGTTATTATGAATCATTATATTCATAGATTTTACTCGAATGGGTTCTCTGTCCTTCCTGCTCAAGGCATCGGCTACCACATTTGCCTTCCCCGGGTGGTAACGAATCTCAAAGTTGTAATCATTCAATAATTCAATCCACCTACGCTGCCTCATATTCAGTTGTTTCTGATTAAATATGTGTTGAAGACTTTTGTGGTCGGTATATATAATACTTTTGACCCCATATAAGTAGTGCCTCCAAGTCTTTAATGCAAAAACAACCGCGCCTAATTCCAAATCATGCGTCGTATAATTTTGCTCGTGAATCTTTAATTGTCTAGAGGCATAAGCAATCACCTTCGTTCGTTGCATTAATACACAACCGAGACCTTGCTTTGATGCGTCACAATAAATCACAAAATCATCATTCCCTTCAGGCAATGACAATATAGGTGCCGTAGTTAGCTTTTTCTTCAATAACTGAAACGCTTTCTCTTGTTCATCCTTTCATTCAAATTTCTTCCCTTTATGCGTTAATGCAGTCAAGGGTTTTGCTATTCTGGAAAAGTCTTGGATGAACCTTCTGTAGTAACCAGCTAGTCCTAAAAACTGGCGTATGTATTTCGGAGTTTTCGGGGTTTCCCACTTTTCAACAGTTTCTATCTTTGCCGGATCCACCTTAATACCTTCTTTGTTCACTATGTGACCGAGGAATTGAACTTCTTCCAACCAAAATGCACACTTTGAAAACTTAGCGTACAATTCTTCCTTCCTCAATACTTCTAACACCTTTCTCAAATGTTCACCATGTTCTTGGTCATTCTTTGAGTAAATAAGTATGTCATCAATGAAAACAATGACAAACTTGTCAAGGTATGGTCCACACACTCGGTTCATAAGGTCCATGAATACAGCTGGTGCATTAGTTAAACCAAACGGCATGACCATAAACTCGTAATGACCGTAACGTGTTCTGAAAGCAGTCTTTGGAATATCATCTTCTTTTACCCGCATTTGATGATACCCGGAACGTAAGTCAATCTTTGAATAAACAGACGAGCCTTGTAGTTGATCAAATAAGTCGTCGATTCTCGGTAGTGGGTAGCAGTTCTTGATGGTAAGTTTGTTCAACTCTCGGTAGTCGATACACAACCTGAATGTACCATCTTTCTTCTTGACAAACAAAACAGGAGCTCCCCACGGTGATGTGCTTGGTCGAATGAAACCACGATCTAAAAGTTCTTGTAATTGGCTTTGCAGTTCTTTCATCTCGCTGGGTGCGAGTCTGTAAGGAGCACGAGCTATTGGTGAAGCTCCTGGTACAAGATCTATTTGAAATTCAACGGATCGATGTGGGGGTAATCCCGGTAATTCTTTCGGAAATACATCGGGAAATTCTTTTGCAATGGGAACATCATTGATGCTCTTTTCTTCAGTTTGTACTTTCTCGACGTGTGCTAGAACAGCATAGTAACCTTTTCTTATTAGTTTTTGTGCCTTCAAATTACTAATAAGATGTAGCTTCGTGTTGCCCTTTTCTCCGTACACCATTAAGGGTTTTCCTTTTTCTCGTATAATGCGAATTGCATTTTTGTAACAGATGATCTCTGCTTTCACTTCTTTCAACCAGTCCATACCGATTATCACATCAAAACTCCCTAACTCTACTGGTATCAAATCAATCTTAAATGTTTCGCTAACCAGTTTAATTTCTCGATTCTGACATATATTATCTGCTGAAATTAATTTACCATTTGCTAATTCGAGTAAAAATTTACTATCCAAAGGCGTCAATGGACAACTTAATTTAGCACAAAAATCTCTACTCATATAGCTTCTATCCGCACCCGAATCAAATAAAACGTAAGCAGATTTATTGTCAATAAGAAACGTACCCGTAACAAGCTCCGGGTCTTCCTGTGCCTCTGCAGCATTAATATTGAAAACTCTTCCGCGGCCTTGTCCATTCGTGTTCTCCTGGTTCGGGCAATTTCTAATAATGTGGCCCGGTTTTCCACATTTATAACAAACTACATTGGCATAACTTGCTCCGACACTACTTGCTCCGCCATTACTCGTTCCGACACCATTTGTTCCTTTCGTTCTATTAACCCCTGGTCCGTAGACCTCACACTTCGCAGCGCTATGACCATTTCTTTTACACTTGTTGCAAAATTTGGTGCAGAACCCCGAGTGATACTTTTCACACCTTTGGCATAGCTGCTTCTGATTATTGTTGTTGTTGCGGTTATTATTGTTGTTGGGATGATTGTTGTAGTTGTTGTTGTTGTTGTTGTTGTTGTTGTTGTTGTTGTTGTTGTTGTTGTTGTTGTTGTTGTTGTTGTTGTTGTTGTTGGGCCGTTTGTTGTAGTTGCGATTGATGTTGCGATTGTTGGGATAATTGTTGCGATTATTGTTGTAATTGCTGTTGTTGTTGTATTGGTGATTCTTATCACCGCTTTCCTCCCACTTTCTTTTGACTTGCTTCACATTGGCCTCTTCAGCAGTCTGTTCTTTAATTCTTTCTTCAATCTGGTTCACTAGTTTGTGAGCCATTCTACATGCCTGTTGTATAGAGGCGGGCTCGTGTGAACTTATATCTTCTTGGATTCTTTACGGTATTCCTTTCACAAACGCGTCGATCTTCTCTTCCTCATCTTCGAATGCTCCCGGACACAATAGGCACAATTCTGTGAATCGTCTTTCGTACGTGGTAATATCAAATCCTTGGGTTCGTAACCCTCTAAGTTCTGTCTTGAGCTTATTGACCTCGGTTCTGGGACGGTACTTCTCGTTCATCAAGTGCTTGAATGCTGACCACGGTAGTGCGTACGCATCGTCTTATCCCACTTGCTCTAGATAGGTATTCCACCATGTTAACGCAGAACCTGTGAAGGTATGCGTAGCGTACTTCACTTTGTCCTCTTCAGTACACTTACTTATGGCAAACACCGATTCGACCTTCTCGGTCCACCGTTTCAATCCGATCGGTCCTTCGGTTCCATCAAATTCCAAAGGTTTGCAGGCAGTGAATTCTTTGTAGGTGCATCCTACACGATTTCCTGTACTGCTAGATCCAAGGTTATTGTTGGTATGTAGCGCAGCCTGTACTGCGGCTATGTTTGAAGCTAGAAAAGTACGGAATTCCTCTTCATTCATATTCACGGTGTGTCGAGTAGTCGGTGCCATTTCCTTCAAAATAGTCAAATGGAACAAGTTAATCATACAGAATATTAAGAGTAGTTAATAGTATTTCGTAGCATAATATGAACTCATTTATAAAAGCTTTTTCTTCATATTAGCGTTTTATAAGTTTAAATTCGGGTAGTACCTACCCGTTAAGTTCATACTTAGTAGCTAATATACAATTCAACTACTACAATTCTATATGAAAAACTGATTATAATAATATTTCGCGTTCAAACTTTTATACAATATTTTACAAACTTACAATACCGCTTATTTTACATAAAGCATGAAATATAGCACACAATAACTTTGATACAAGATAGTTGTGAAGATAATTCTAGCTAGTACACAAGTCGTTCAGTAAAGGCAATAAAGACACGTAATTCATACGTCCAGAAACAAGTCATGCATTCTAGTTTTACTAGGACTACTTCCCATCCTTGGTCTTGTGGAACATAACCGTTATGGCTGTTGATAAGACAGCGTGTTGTAACGTCGTCAAAGGGATGAGGGTTACGTAATGTCCAACAGTCCCGTAACAATCTAAAAACCTCATTTCTTACCCCAATTACCGACTCCGTCACTTGTGGAAACGTTTTGTTTAATAGTTGTAGCCCGATGTTCTTGTTCTCACTTTGGTGAGAAGCGAACATTACTAATTCGTAAGCATAACATGCTTCTTTATGTTGCATGTTAGCCGCTTTTTCTAAATCACGAAGTCCAATATTCGGATATATTGAGTCAAAATAATTTCTTAACCCGTTGCGTAAAATAGCATTTGGGTTCCTCGCAATATATGCGTCAAAGTAAACACATCGTAACTTATGGGTTTCCCAATGTGATATCCCCCATCTTTCAAACAAAAGTCTCTTATAAACCAAGACATTCTTGGAACGTTCTTCGAATGTCTTACAAACTGATCTCGCCTTAAATAGTTGTGCCGAGGAATTCTGACCAACTCTAGACAAGATTTCATCAATCATGTCTCCGGGTAGGTCTATTAAAATATTGGGTTGTCTATCCATTTTGTGTTTTTATACTGTAAAATAGACAAGAGTTAGATTCATAAAAAAAATACTTATTAATACAAGCAATTTTTACATATATCATAAAGCATAAGCACACTATATTACATATATTACACCACACTATCCATTTTGTGTTTCCAAGTTTCTAGGGATATATGATGTTCCCCTAATAAGAGCTGTCGTTTTCCACAACGGTTTAGAAAAACCTGGTGGTTTAGAGGTTCCCGAGTTATTGTCACAACTTAAGAAATACGGGTGTTGACGATACATATAAAGTTCATCGGGTTTGGAATTAAATTTCTCTATTTTTATGCCCTTTCCCTTATTGTTCTCTTTTGCCTTATTAAATTGTGTTGGGGTAATTTCTATAACATCATCGGAATCCTTGTCGGGATCCGATTCATCGGAGAATTGGTAATCCTCCCAATACTTTGCTTCCTTGGCGAAAACACCATTGACCATAATTAACTTTGGTCGGTTGGTTGAGGATTTTCTTCTACTTAACCGTTTTATTATTTCCCCCACTGGTTCTATTTCTTCTTCCGGTTCCGATTCTTCTTCCGGTTCCGATTCTTCTTCCGGTTCCAACTCTTCTTCCGGTTCCTCTTCGGGAACTTGTGAATCAGTCCACGAATCATTCCAATTTATATTTGACTCTTCATTATTATTAGGTGAGTCAATGGGACTTGTTCTAGAGGTAGACATCTATCACATAATATCAAACACGTTAAGAGATTAATATATCACATAATATTCACATGTTAAAAATATATAGTTTCCAACAAAATTTGTTAAGCAATCATTTTTTCAAGTAAACACGGTCAAAGTCCAGACTCACTAATGCATCCTAACAAACTCGATAAGACACACTAATGCAAAATTCCAGTTCTCTAAGACCAACGCTCGGATACCAACTGAAATGTCCCGTTCTTATTGATTAAAAACGTTCCATATTAATTGATTTCGTTGCGAGGTTTTGACCTCTATATGAGACGTTTTTCAAAGACTGCATTCATTTTAAAACAAACCATAACCTTTATTTCATCAATAAAGGTTTAAAAAGCTTTACGTAGATTATCAAATAATGATAATCTAAAATATCCTGTTTACACACGACCATTACATAATGGTTTACAATACAAATATGTTACAACAAAATAAGTTTCTTGAATGCAGTTTTTTTACACAATATCATACAAACATGGACTCCAAATCTCGTCCTTATTTAAGTATGCGACAGCGGAAGCTCTTAATAATCACCTGAGAATAAACATGCTTAAAACGTCAACAAAAATGTTGGTGAGTTATAGGTTTAACCTATATATATCAAATCATAATAATAGACCACAAGATTTCATATTTCAATACACATCCCATACATAGAGATAAAAGTCATTCATATGGTGAACACCTGGTAACCGACATTAACAAGATGCATATATAAGAATATCCCCATCATTCCGGGACACCCTTCGGATATGATATAAATTTCGAAGTACTAAAGCATCCGGTACTTTGGATGGGGCTTGTTGGGCCCGATAGATCTATCTTTAGGATTCGCGTCAATTAGGGTGTCTGTTCCCTAATTCTTAGATTACCAGACTTAATAAAAAGGGGCATATTCGATTTCGATAATTCAACCATAGAATGTAGTTTCACGTACTTGTGTCTATTTTGTAAATCATTTATAAAACCTGCATGTATTCTCATCCCAAAAATATTAGATTTTAAAAGTGGGACTATAACTCACTTTCACAGATTTTTACTTCGTCGGGAAGTAAGACTTGGTCACTGGTTGATTCACGAACCTATAACAATATATACATATATATCAAAGTATGTTCAAAATATATTTACAACACTTTTAATATATTTTGATGTTTTAAGTTTATTAAGTCAGCTGTCCTCGTTAGTAACCTACAACTAGTTGTCCACAATTAGATGTACAGAAATAAATCGATAAATATTATCTTGAATCAATCCATGACCCAGTGTATACGTATCTCAGTATTGATCACAACTTAAACTATATATATTTTGGAATCAACCTCAACCCTGTATAGCTAACTCCAACATTCACATATAGAGTGTCTATGGTTGTTCCGAAATATATATAGATGTATCGACATGATAGGTCGAAACATTGTATACGTGTCTATGGTATCTCAAGATTACATAATATACAATACAAGTTGATTAAGTTATGGTTGGAATAGATTTGTTACCAATTTTCACGTAGCTAAAATGAGAAAAATTATCCAATCTTGTTTTACCCATAACTTCTTCATTTTAAATCCGTTTTGAGTGAATCAAATTGCTATGGTTTCATATTGAAATCTATTTTATGAATCTAAATATAAAAAGTATAGGTTTATAGTCGGAAAAATAATTTACAAGTCGTTTTTGTAAAGGTAGTCATTTCAGTCGAAAGAACGACGTCTAGATGACCATTTTAGAAAACATACTTCCACTTTGAGTTTAACCATAATTTTTGGATATAGTTTCATGTTCATAATAAAAATCATTTTCTCAGAATAACAACTTTTAAATCAAAGTTTATCATAGTTTTTAATTAACTAACCCAAAACAGCCCGTGGTGTTACTACGACGGCGTAAATCCGGTTTTACGGTGTTTTTCGTGTTTCCAGGTTTTAAATCATTAAGTTAGCATATCATATAGATATAGAACATATGTTTAGTTGATTTTAAAAGTCAAGTTAGAAGGATTAACTTTTATTTGCGAACAAGTTTAGAATTTACTAAACTATGTTCTAGTGATTACAAGTTTAAACCTTCGAATAAGATAGCTTTATATGTATGAATCGAATGATGTTATGAACATCATTACTACCTTAAGTTCCTTGGATAAACCTACTGGAAAAGAGAAAAATGGATCTAGCTTCAACGGATCCTTGGATCCCTCGAAGTTCTTGAAGCAGAATCATGACACGAAAACAAGTTCAAGTAAGATCATCACTTGAAATAAGATTGTTATAGTTATAGAAATTGAACCAAAGTTTGAATATGATTATTACCTTGTATTAGAATGATAACCTACTGTAAGAAACAAAGATTTCTTGAGGTTGGATGATCACCTTACAAGATTGGAAGTGAGCTAGCAAACTTGAAAGTATTCTTGATTTTATGTAACTAGAACTTGTAAAATATATGAAGAACACTTAGAACTTGAAGATAGAACTTGAGAGAGATCAATTAGATAAAGAAAATTGAAGAATGAAAGTGTTTGTAGGTGTTTTTGGTCGTTGGTGTATGGATTAGATATAAAGGATATGTAATTTTATTTTCATGTAAATAAGTCATGAATGATTACTCATATTTTTGTAATTTTATGAGATATTTCATGCTAGTTGCCAAATGATGGTTCCCACATGTGTTAGGTGACTCACATGGGCTGCTAAGAGCTGATCATTGGAGTGTATATACCAATAGTACATACATCTAAAAGCTGTGTATTGTACGAGTACGAATACGGGTGCATACGAGTAGAATTGTTGATGAAACTGAACGAGGATGTAATTGTAAGAATTTTTGTTAAGTAGAAGTATTTTGATAATTGTATTGAAGTCTTTCAAAAGTGTATAAATACATATTAAAACACTACATGTATATACATTTTAACTGAGTCGTTAAGTCATCGTTAGTCGTTACATGTAAGTGTTGTTTTGAAACCTTTAGGTTAACGATCTTGTTAAATGTTATTAAACCAATGTTTATAATATCAAATGAGATTTTAAATTATTATATTATCATGATATTATCATGTATGAATATCTCTTAATATGATATATATACATTAAATGTCTTTACAACGATAATCGTTACATATATGTCTCGTTTAAAAATCATTAAGTTAGTAGTCTTGTTTTTACATATGTAGTTCATTGTTAATATACTTAATGATATGTTTACTTATCATAGTATCATGTTAACTATATATATATCCATATATATGTCATCATATAGTTTTTACAAGTTTTAACGTTCGTGAATCACCGGTCAACTTAGGTGGTCAATTGTCTATATGAAACATATTTTAATTAATCAAGTCTTAACAAGTTTGATTGCTTAACATGTTGGAAACATTTAATCATGTAAATATCAATCTCAATTAATATATATAAACATGGAAAAGTTCGGGTCACTACACCGTTGGTGCTGGTGATGTTGCTAAAGCTGGTAAGTTTTTCACAATATTCTCCAAAGCTACTACTCGAGCACGAAGTTCATTGACTTCTTCTATTACTCCGGGGTGATTGTCAGTAGGAACGGGCGAATGAATAAGGTTTTGAATTTGAGATAGTATATAATCATAGCGAGATATTCGAGTAATGAGGGTGAAAATGGTGTTTCGGATGGGTTTGCCGGTGAGTGCTTCAGGTTCATCGCCATGAGAGAAATTTGGTTGATGGGTGGAAAGAATTGCATTCTTCTCGTCTCCATTGATTAAGTCGACTACGAACCCATCAGATGAATTGGGGATGGCTGATTGATTGATTCGTCCTGGTGACGCTGCTTTCGGAGCTGGAGTGGGACTCCATATCAGAATCCGGGGGACTTGAACTAGTTGCGAGTTCCATTGCGTATGATTGAATAAAGGATTTTTAGATATGAAATGATTTTCAGATATCGGATGATATTCTAATTACATAGAATACCTATGCATAGTACAGAAGATCCCGTAGATTACGGAGGGAATTAAGGAAATGTGTCAGATAAAGTCTACAGTAGCAGATACAGTAGTCAGTAAGATATGAATTAGCAGATACGCTAAGATATGAATTTCATCTATACACTATTCATGCAATCATTGCAGTAAGATGTGTCTAGACTAAGAATGATAAGCAGGTAATTTTTGACAAGAATTGATAAGCAAAACTTTTGACATGCAAACCAGGTTCAAGTCCAGACTCATTAATATAACCTAACAACTACTAGGTCGAAGTCCAGATTTCACTAATGCATCCTAACAACTACCTGTTAGACACACTAATGTTGACCTGGTTCGCTAAGACCACCGCTCTGATACCAACTGAAACGCCCTATCCTAATCCATCCGGACGAAGTCCATATCGATTATAAACGATTCATAATAGTTATTTACATCGCGAGATACTTGACCTCTAAATGATACATTTTACAAACATTGCATTTGTTTTTAAAAGGCAAACTTTCATTTCATCGAAAGTTGACAGGTATGCATACCATTTCATAATATCCAAACTATAAATGATCTAATCCGTCATTTAATTAATAATAATCTCTAATGAACTTCAACGACTCGAATGTAACTTCTTTTGAAATATGTCATGAATGACTCCAAGTAATATCCTTAAAATGAGCTAATGCACAGCGGAAGGTTTCTTTCAAACCTGAGAATAAACATGCTTTCAAGTGTCAACCAAAAGGTTGGTGAGTTCATTAGTTTATAGTAATTATTTCATTTTCATCATTTTAATAGACCACAAGATTTTAAATATTATAAAACGTGCAGAAGTCCCATTCCAACTGCACAAAAATATCTTTCATATGAAGAACACCTGGTGAGGATTCAAAATATAATAGTAACCATCTGTGCCGGTCTTTCACCCCACGGCTGAATACATGTGCCTTCAAAATATAGAACCTCTATGCCGGTCTTTACACCCCACGGCTGAACACATGTTTATAAAATATAGGACAACCGGTGCCAAAATGTCGTAAATAATAAACCATCCACCCGGGAGCTCATACGCTCTAACAGAAACCGGGGACTAATGCATGTCATAATAATCAACCCCAATCCCAGATAATTCTATCATAGAATGAAGTTAAGGTACTTGTGTCTATTTCGTAAAACAGTTATAAAAGTTGCGCATGTATTCTCAGCCCAAAAATGTAAAGGGTAAAAAGCAAATGAAACTCACCATACTGTATTTTGTAGTAAAAATACATATTACATCTATGAACAAGTGTAAGGTTGACCTCGGATTCACGAACCTATATTATTCATATATTTATTAAAACATATACTTGTAATCGAACAAGTTTAGATATTATTATTAATTGTTATTTCATTAAGTTGTATGTTTCATTGGTAACTATATTAACTATATTTATTTTATATACTATAGATAAATAATTAGTATTATTATGAAAATATTAATGTTTTTATGCGATACGTTTTAAATATTTTCTTATATAGCTATTTGTTTGGTAAAATAATATCAGTAGTAATAAATAAAAATTTGTATCTTTTTACGATAGTAATAATAATATTAAAAGTAATTAAATTTAGTAATGATACTGATATTAATATCTTTGATAATAATACTAAAAATAAAAGTAATGTTAGTAATGATAATAATTTTAATAGAAAAGATAATAATTATAAGATAAAATGTTAGTTTTTATAAAAATAATATTTTAAACAATAATGGTACTTTTAATAAAACTGATGATTTTAATAGAAATTTTAGTAGTCATATTAATCATAACAATACTATATGTTTTAATAGTAATAATAATAATGATAATAATATTAGTTATACTAAAAATCTTATTTCTAATATTATTAATAATAGTAGTTACTTAATAACAATCAATAATAAATAATAATAACAATAATAATAATTATAATGAAATAATAATAGTAAGAGTATTAGTAATAACTACCTCAAAGGCGTAATCCTTAAAAAAATATGCCCAAGTCCGGGTTTAAACCCGTGACGTCCCGCTAACCCGATATCACCCGTATATTCTATTTCCTATTTCTTCTACTCCTTTAAACATCATCATAACATTATATGATCATTACCATCATTCGGATTATCATCATTTCATACTCCTAGTTCATCATAAATCCCATAATCTTTTATCATCATCATCAACTTAATCATTATCAACACTCGACAGCTAATAACCATCATTTTATCATTTTCTAAACCTTATCAATATCATATGTTAATCATGATCAGAGATTCATCATCTTCATCCTATATTATCGTTATCCACTCGTCATCACTATCTAATGGTTTCGGTTTATACATGTTTGGATAGAACAATAGCAGGAGCTCTATCAGAAGACCTCGAGTAGCTTCACACACCTTATGGAAATCGATAGAAACTGATAGTAACCCAAAACCAACGGGCCAAAGTTATTTAGGCCTAGCCCATTTAAAAACCCCACTAATTTCTTGAGCCCTCTTAATAAAAACAAAATATCACGGCTGTTAAAAGGGAACATGGTGGACCTAGAAATCTTTCTGTACATCACGATTTCTCCTCAAGTTATAATCAAGTGGGTTTACATTGTTTTAGATTAACTATATGTCCCGTGAATTAAAACAGATGGAAGTTATAATTATCCTGTGGGGTTCGCTTTTAAAAGAAAACAACCAAATCATTCATCATTATCCCGGTCTTTATCACTATCATGTTCCATCATATCATTGTCTTCTTCCCTTATTTTCTTCATAAAACTGAATCGTACAACAATTATTCATGTAGCGTGTGACAGTTTGAAAGGAAACAGAAAAATACATAGAGTTGATGTTGATTTGAGGTTGTGGTGTTTGAATTAGAATAAGAAGCAGGAATAAGAGACGTAGCAACAAAGGTGTTTGATGATGGATTTACAGCAGAGATAATAACAGAAGCTGCAGCAGTTTAGTGGAGTAATCATTAGTGTTCACGATGGGTTGTGGTTATTCGCAAAAGAACGAGGTGTCAAATTAGTGATGATGCTTCTGGGTTTGAAGATCATAAAGTGTTGGTAGTTCTTGGTTAGTTGTAGGGTTTGGCTTGTTCGATCCAAACAGAAAAATAGCAGTTTAATATAGCAAGTTTAATGGGTGATTCAAGGTGGTTTGGGTCTCGGTTATAGAGACGTTATAGCAGCTTGACATTGGTGATGGTAGTTCATTTGATGATGGATCTCGTGGCTGTTTATCATGAAGAAAAAAAGAAGAAGTCGTTCAAGTAGTAACATATCAATGAATTGTTTGTGATTTTATGTGATGATTTAACAACAGAAAAATAAAAAGAAAACGAGTAGGTGATAGTTGTTGTGGTGGAGGTTTTGTGATGGTATTCGAAATAGAAAGAAACAAAAAAACTTAGTATAGTAGCATAAGTAATACGCAGGTGGTGGTTGTGGATGAAGGATGGGGTTTTCGGTGAACTGAAAACAGAAGTATAACAACAATGAAGGGTTCGGTTTTTGGGTTGGGTTAGAGTCGATAAACTTGCAGATTGAAAGTAGGTGATGAAGTGTCTGTTCTTATCATTTCCATGTGTATGTATGTATAATATGTTTAGTACTTGATTTAATAGTTAATCTAGTTTCTAATTGGTTTGTGAAAATGACAGAATCGATTTATAGACAAGGGGAAAAAAATAAAAAGAATAAAGTGGAGAGGGATGATATCTTTACAGCTAATTGCTAAATTCCCACTTGTTTTATAGCTAGGATTTAGTGACACACAATATCTCATCTAGTACGATTACAAATAAAAAATAGAAAAAAAAATAAAAAAAAATTAAGGATGAATACGACCCTTAACAGGTTTTTGTTTGTGTTCTGGTTTGAGATTCGATTAGTACATAATTTACAGACAGGTTTATCAATTTACAACAGTTTGATAGCTATTCTTAACTAACTAGTACGGAAATATCCAGTTCATATCTTCTATACGTAATTGTATTTATATTTAAATATATATATGTATATATCCAGTTTTACATCTACATACATATATATTTGATATTAACAATACTAATATTAATAGTACAAATATTAATATTATCCTATATAATGTAAGTATTGTTAATGATATTAATCTAACAACTATATTCAACTTGTAATTACATTTAATTTATTAATCATATTATATATGATATGATTATATTTATTGTGTATTTAATATTTATATATATCATATATTTTACAATATAATAGTCATAAATAGAATTCATATTTATATTTATATTTGTATTTGTATATATATATATATATATATATATATATATATATATATATATATATATATATATATATATATATATACATATTTATTTACATAATGGTTCATTAATCGTCGGGAATGGTCGAAGGTCAAATGAATATATGAACATCGTTTCCAAATTTTTCTAAATTCAACATTACATACTTTGCTTATCGTGTTGAATTCATATAAAGATTAATGTTTAAATTTGGTTGGAAATTCCCGGGTCATCACAGTTTAGACCATCTACCATTTTTCTGTTTCCTCTGTATTTAATGCTATGATATCTGAATTATCGGTTATTAATCCGAGGTGGTTTCAGGAAAATTGTGTTTTAGATGATTAAACGCTGATGGTAATATGGTAGAATATGAAAGGTTCCCTGGTAACAATAAAAGAGCACGCGTATATATATCAACGTTATAATAAGGTTGTTTCGTACGAAATGTCGAAGTGGTCTTGCTGGAGCTGTGACAAAACTGGCTATCTCGAACAGCAGATGCAAAGTTATTTTCGGTAATAATAACGCTAAAGGAATTAGTACATCTACGTGTTAAACATTTACTCAGGTTCCGAGTGTTTCCAGGTGCATAACTATATGCATCAATCTTTTCTCCCGTAGATGAAGTGCGGTTGGTTCATCCTATCGATTTAGGTGTTTTCAAGAATCATAAAAGGTTTGAACGCAGATTGTAATCGTCAAGATACAAATGAGGTTTAAGGTGAAATCAAGTGGCAAACTTGAAGAATTGTTTAGTTTCATATGTTATAGTCAATATTTTAATTCGTTTTAATTGTCCAATGTTATTAGTCCACAGTCGATAGTCCACAATTGACAGTCCAATAATTCATATATAATTTAATATATAATATTCGAATTAATTAATACGTATCGTGACCCGTGTACATGTCTCAGACTCGATCACAACTCAAAGTATATATATTATTATAGAATCAACCTCAACCCTGTATAGAGAACTCGATCATTACTATATATAGAGTGTCTATGGTGATTCCAAATAATATATATAGATGCGTCGATATGATATGTCAAAACCTTGTATACATGTCCCGATATTTAAAGTGCGTAAAAATAAATAGCAGAAATTTAAATGACGAATAATAAAGTGCGTAAAGTAAATAACAGAAATTAAATGACGATAAATAAAATTGCGATAAATAAACTGCGATAAATAAATTGCGATAATTAAATGGTAATAATGAATTAACAGTTAGCTAGGATTTTGTTAGCGTGGATTCTTAATAGAATTTCATATTGTTAATTAATCTGTTTCTAATCAATTTTTATTGTGTCCATTATTTCTTCATTATGCCACTTGTTGGATTCTGATAGGTCAAAATCCAAATATGTAATTGGATGAATATGGTTATTCTGTGGTGAACGGATTTGTATATCGGTGGATGTAAGTAGGATAGTATATGACTGTTGAAACAGATTCGAAGAACGTACAATGTAACTTATTAATGTGAAATTTAAATAGTCCTCGGGTATTACCTACCCGTTAAAATATTTTCACCATTAACAGTTTGTACAAGAGAATTTTTAATTACATTATTTATGAAAACATATATACATATATATTTTCTTCAGATGTATTCATGGATTTAATGAGTTAATATGATATTAAACTCATTTACTTTTCGGTTGGAACTAGAATAAATAATCTCTAAAACTTTAGAGATTACATATTCGCCATGTCGAACGAAGATAAATGAGGTAGAACGATACGTAGAACGAAGATCATACTCAAAGTACAGATGATGATATTGATGCATGGATTGTTGATGGTACTGGTGCTGTTATTGATGGTACTGTTGGTGCCGGTGATGTTGTTGAAGCTGGTACATTTTGCACCATATTCTCCGAATTGATTATTCGAGCGCGAAGTTCGTTGACTTATTACTCCAGGATGATTGTCGGTCAGAACGAGCGGATGAATAAGGTTCAGAATTGTGGATAGAATATAATCTTGTTGAGTTACTCTGGAAATGAGACTGAAAATGGTGTCTCGAACAGGTTCGCCGGTAAACGCTTCAGGTTCATTGTCAAGAGGTGAATTCGGTTGGTGGAAGGGATTACCTTCTGCACGTCTCTATTGATTTAATAGACTACGAACTCATCAGATGAATTAGTTGATTCATTCTGGTGACACTGCTTTCGGAGCTTAGGTGAAACTATCAGAATAGCTATCAGAATTCGAGGGACTCGAACTGGTTGAAGGATTCATCCCGTACAATCAGATGAAGAATTTTCGATAAGAAATAGATTATAGGATGTAGATTAGTACCTTGCAATACATAATTTACATATGCATATATAATACTAAAATCCCATAAGTTACGGAGGAATCTACGAAAGCTGTCAGGCAAAGTAACAACAACAGATATGCTAAGATATGAATTTATCTATACACTGTCTATGCAATAGCGGCAGTAAGACGTGTCTAGACTTTAAGGATGATAAACAAGTAATTTTCAACACGAAATGATAAGCAAAACTTTTGATATGCAGACACGGTCGAAGTCCAGACTCACTAATGCATCCAAACGACTTATCAGTTATACACACTAATGCAGACCTGGTTCGCTAAGGCCACCGCTCTGATACCAACTATGAATACCCGTCCTAATCCATCCGGACGAAGTCCATATCGATTATAAACGATTCAAAACAGTTGATTACATCGCGAGGTACTTGACCTCTATATGATACATTTTACAGACAGTTGATTACATCGCGAAGTCCATTGCATTTTACAAACTTGACCTCTATATATATATATATATATATATATATATATATATATATATATATATATATATATATATATATATATATATATATATATATATATATCTTGTGTAAATGTGTAGATATCGAATTGAGATATGTAAATGAAGGTGAAATATGGTAATCAAAAGTGGTTTTTGTGTTCACTTAAAGAAAGAAAAAAATAGAGAAATTGCAAAGTGGTTGATGGTTGTATTGTGATTTACAGCAAGAAACTTAAATAATTGAATAAAGGTGAGGGTAGTTGGGATATATACCAATTTACATGCGTAAATGAAGGAATTAGATTGAATAAACAAACGCATAAACTTTTCTAAAGATTCATCACATAGTAATCTTAATCATTTAGGCACAGTGACTAAAATCAAATAAATATCAGGAATAGAGTAGCAGCCGAAGAGTTGTCCTATTACGGAGTGTTATATTGTGTCCATTGCTAAACAGTTACACATAAAAGTTTTTCGAAACAATCCCCAATTTTTAAATTAAGACCATTTATTTATTTTGGTCATTAAATGTTTAAAACCTGATCAAAAAGATGTGTCTACTTTTTATTTATTTATTTAATTTTTTTTTTCAAAGTATTCTGTACGGAGTATTAAAATTCAACTCATCATAGAAAAAATATTTTTAATAAATCTAAACTTTACCTAACTTAATTATGGACCAATATTTAATTCCAACATCTCATAAGTTCGAGTCTTAAATTTGTTTAATATCGATCATATAAAAATTGACCTGTCATTCGAGCTTGATCCCAACTAAAAATTAAATATTTTTTAAAATTAATAAAATAGATTCTAAATATATTTTAATAAAGCTAAAATTGATACAACCTATTTTCGGGTCATCATTTATTCTAAAATCATGTAAGTTCAAATTAAACTCCTCTAAATAATAATCGAAACGTCCAACGAGTATTACCATCATTAAGTAATTATTTTTAATATACTCTATACATATATTTATATTTATTTTTATATGTATACACATTCATTTGCAAATAATGGTTCGTGAATCATCGAGAATAGTCGAAGGTCAATTGAATATATGAAATAGTTCAAACCTTTTGAAACTCAACTTTACAGACTTTGCTTATCGTGTCGAATTCATATTAAGATTAAGTTTAAATTTGGTCAAAAATTTCCGGGTCGTCACAGATTTGATCTCGAAATCAAACAAACTTTACCTTGTTAGAATCACAACAACACAAGGAACGATTTGACACCAAAATCAAACTTCAATTCAAGATCAAATGATTTAGGGTTGTTTGAGATGATGAAGATGAGGTTAGGTAGAGTGAGTGATTAAAATGAATTTTCTAGAGAAAATGAGAAAGTGGTAGCTGGTATAACATTTAATTGTGTTATATCACAATACCCCTCGACACACGGGTATTTACCAGTTATCTGATATCTTTCGCACATGATTAGGTGACCCAAACGAGGTCCAATTAAAATAAACAAACTTGTTCTGGGACCCTTGTCACAAACTGGTTTCAACACATATATAATAAAACACTAATAAAATAATTAAAATAAAAGCACTTAAGACTAAGCACAAACCCTAAGGGCAAAATAGACAACTTACAACTGGCACGGGTTTTAGTTTGTTACAAATCTACCCCCTTAAGAAGATTCCGTCCTCAGAATCGGGTCTTGGTCAAACAAATGAGGGTAGGGAATTTTCATCAATTCTTCTGTCTCCCACGTAAGATTAGAACCTAAACTGTGTTTCTACTTAATCAACACCATCAGAATCTCTTTCTTTTTCAGCTTAGTCACCTTTCGGTCAACTACGCGGACAGGCTCTTCCACCAATTTCTTATTCAAATCGACCCTTAAATCTTCTAAAGGAAGAAGTTGCGTTTCATCATCGATTTTACACTTACGAAGATAACATACGTTGAATGTATTATGAATACCGGCTAACTCTCACGGAAGATCTAACACCACAGTCTGATCATTCAACACTTTACTGATCGGAAATGGACCAATATATCTCGGTGCTAACTTACCACGTTTACCGAATCTGATAACCCATTTCCACGGCGAAACTTTCAGATACACTCGTTCACCCATACTAAAGGTTACCGGATGTCTACGCGGATCAGCATACATTTTCTGCCTATCTCTAGCGGCTTTTAACTTTTCTCGCGCAATTGCAACTTTTTCGGCTGTCATTTGAACAATTTCAGGACCTGCAAACTGTTTCTCCCCATCTCTCAACCAACAAGTTAGAGTTCTGCAATGATGACCGTACAACATTTCATAGGGCGGCATCCGTATACTCGAACGATATGCATTATTATACGCGAATTCGACCAACGGCAAATGTGTATCCCAAGAACCACCGTATTATAACACATAAGCCCTTAATATATCCTCCAAAGTCTATATCGTTATTTCACTCTGACCGTCTGTCCGAGGATGATAAGCTGTACTTAAATTCACACTTGTACCCCGATTTTGTTGAAGACTATTCCAAAAATTCGACACAAATCTGGAATCTCTGTCTGAAATGATAGATAACGGCATACCATGTCGACTAACTATTTCTTTCACATACAATTCGGCTAACTCACTTAACGAAGATGTTTCATAAGTAGCAAGAAAATGAGCACTTTTAGTTAGACGATCCACTATTAACCAAATCATATCATGTATTTTCTAAGTTCGAGGTAATTTTGTCACAAAATCCATCGTTATATGTTCCCACCTCCACTCTGGAATCTGTAATTGGCGTAACGAACCATAAGGTTTTTGATGTTCTGCCTTCACTTGAGCACAAATATGACACTTTTCGACATATCGAGTGAATCTGTTTTCATTGTCGGCCACCAATACACTGTTTTCAAATCATGATACATCTTATTACTACCCGGATATACTGTTAATCTGGATTTGTGAACTTCTGTCATGATTAAATCCCTCAAGTTTCCAAGTTTAGGCACCTAAACAAGATTGTTTAAGGTCTTTAGTCCCCGTGAGTCATCAATTAAGTCCACTTTTCGTTTGGTCATTTGTTTAGATTTAATATGTTCGTCCTCTAAAGCACAGGCCTGAACAGTTCTTAAGCTGTTAATCAAATCGGAAGTTATATTCAAACGAAGGAATTTCATATTTTCACTTGACTTTTTACGACTTAGTGCATCTGCAACCACATTTGCCTTACCCAGATGGTATTTAATTTCATAATCATAATCTTTGATCAACTCTTGCCACCGTCTCTGTCGCATATTTAATTCTTTCCGTGAGAAGATATACTGCAAACTCTTGTGATCTGTACAAATAACACAATGGATTCCATACAAATAGTGTCTCCACAGTTTCAAAGCAAACACTACTGCAGCCATTTCAAGATCATGCACTGGATAATTCTTCTCATGAACTTTCAACTGTCGCGAGGTGTAGGCGATTACTTTATCTCTTTGCATTAATACACAACCCAACCCAGCAAATGACATATCACAGTATACTACGAAGTCGTCTGAACCTTCTGGTAAAGCTAACACTGGTGCCTGACACAGTAGCTGTTTCAAGATTTGAAAAGCCTTTTCCTGTTCATCTGTCCATCGAAAGGCTACATCTTTACGAGTCAACTTAGTCAACGGACCTTCGATTTTAGAAAAATCTTTGATAAACCTGCGATAATAACCAGCCAATCCCAGAAAACTCTTAATCTCAGTCGGAGTCTTCGGAGAATTCCAATTCATTACCGCTTCTATGTTTATCAGAACAACCTTTATACCTTCGGCACAAATCACATGACCCAAAAACTGCACTTCACGTAACTAAAATTCACATTTTAAAAATTTTGCAAATAGTTGCTCACGTTTCATCAAGTTCAAAACTTGTATCAGATGTTCAGCATGTTCACTCTCTGTTTTTGAATACACTAGTATATCGTCTATAAACACAATCACAAACTTATCAAGAACGGATGACACACTCTATTCATTAGATCCATGAAGACTGCTGGCGCATTCGTCAACCCAAACGGCATGACAAGAAATTCATAATGACCATACCTTGTTCTGAACGATGTTTTCGGTATATCTGATTTAGCAACACGAACCTGGTGATATCCGGATCGTAAATCTATCTTAGAAAAGAATGAAGCACCCTGTAACTGATCGAACAAGTCATCTATTCGAGGTAACAGATACGTATTCTTCACTGTTCTTTTGTTCAATTCACGATAATCAATACACATATGCATTGACCCATATTTCTTTTTAACAAACAATATCGGAGCACCCCACAGTGAAGAACTCGGTCGGATAAACCCACGATCTAATAACTCTTGAATCTGTGACATCATTTCACGGATTTCAGACGATGCTAATCGGTATGGATCTTTTGCAACTGGAGTTATTCCAGGAACCAACTCAATCTTATATTCGACTTCCCTTACCAGCGGCAGACCTGGTAACTCATCCGGGAACACTCCAGGAAATTCTGATACTATCAACTTTTTCGCTTACCAGCGGCAGACCTGTTTTCTTTTCTTTCTTCACATCAATCACATATGTAAGAAATGATTCACAACCCTTTGCCATCAACTTTTTCGCTTTCATCATGGTTATCAACGGAAAATTATACCCGCCCCGCTCCCCTCGGGCCACAACACGGGTTTCATCGGTCGAACGAAAGGTAATCATTTTCCTATCACACTTAATATTAGCCCTAAGCGAGCTCAGCCAATCCATTCCTAATACTACATCAAAGCTAGGAATAGGTAACACTAAATAAGTCACCGGGAAAGACTTCCCTTCGATCTCTATACAAACCACAGACACATATGTTGTGACGGGTGTGGTCTTACCATCGGCTACTTCTACACTAACCGGCTTGGGTAACACTGTAGCTGGTAGATTCAACTTAGCACAGAAATCTAGGGACATAAAACACCTATTGACACCACAATCAAACAATATGCGAGCAGGTATTGAGTTGATTAGAAACATACCGGTGATCACTTCGTCAGTTGCCACAACATTCTCAATCGACATCTGAAAAGCTCTAGCCTCTGCTATTGGAGAGTTCTTCCTCTTCTGCCCACTCGAGGCAGTTGACCCTCCGGCTGATGCCGAACGCGCCCCTGATCCTGCCCCGGAACTACCACTCTTCGACGGACAACTAACTGCACGATGCCCTGGTTTGTGACAACTCCAACACACACTCTTTAGATACGAGCATGCTGAAGACTCATGCCCAACTACACCACACTTTAAACATCTTTTTGTAGCCTCAGAACACTGACCACTATGAGAAGATCGACACGTGTGACACCAATTCTCCTTACCTGATCCAGATCCAGAAAAACTCTAACCACTTTTACCCTTCGATTTAAACCCACTAGACTTCTTGGATTAGATCCTGATTGACCAGATACTTGCCCACCTTGTTGTAGCACATTACCAAACATTCTGTTTCTAGCTGCCTGAACATCACTTTTTACCATCTTAGCCATCACAACAGCTTGAGACAACGACGTAGCTGTTCTAACAAAAGTTCGGTACTCTGGCAGAATTATATTAACAAAATGCTGGATACGAGACGCTTCGTCTCTCACCCATTGTTGTACAAACCTCAGTGTAGTGACCCGAACTTTTCCATGTTTATATATATTAATTGAGATTGATATTTACATGATTAAATGTTTCCAACATGTTAAGCAATCAAACTTGTTAAGACTTGATTAATTGAAAGAGGTTTCATATAGACAATTGACCACCCAAGTTGACCGGTGATTCACGAACGTTAAAACTTGTAAAAACTATATGATGATATATATATGGTTATATATATAGTTAACATGATATTATGATAAGTAAACATATCATTAAGTATATTAACAATGAACTACATATGTAAAAACAAGACTACTAACTTAATGATTTTGAAACGAGACATATATGTAACGATTATCGTTGTAACGACATTTAATGTATATATATCATATTAAGAGATATTCGTACATCATAATATCATGATAATATAATAATTTAAAATCTCTTTTGATATTATAAACATTGGGTTAACAACATTTAACAAGATCGTTAACCTAAAGGTTTCAAAACAACATTTACATGTAACGACTAACGATGACTTAACGACTCAGTTAAAATGTATATACATGTAGTGTTTTAATATGTATTCATACACTTTTGAAAGACTTCAAGACACTTATCAAAATACTTCTAATTAACAAAAATGCTTACAATTACATCCTCGTTCAGTTTCATCAACAATTCTACTTGTATGCACCCGTATTCGTACTCGTACAATACACAGCTTTTAGATGTATGTACTATTGGTATATACACTCCAATGATCAGCTCTTAGCAGCCCATGTGAGTCACCTAACACATGTGGGAACCATCATTTGGCAACTAGCATGAAATATCTCATAAAATTACAAAAATATGAGTAATCATTCATGACTTATTTACATGCAAACAAAATTACATATCCTTTATATCTAATCCATACACCAACGACCAAAAACACCTACAAACACTTTCATTCTTCAATTTTCTTCATCTAATTGATCTCTCTCAAGTTCTATCTTCAAGTTCTAAGTGTTCTTCATAAATTCCAAAAGTTCTAGTTTCATAAAATCAAGAATACTTTCAAGTTTGCTAGCTCACTTCCAATCTTGTAAGGTGATCATCCAACCTCAAGAAATCTTTGTTTTTTACAGTAGGTTATCATTCTAATACAAGGTAATAATCATATTCAAACTTTGGTTCAATTTCTATAACTATAACAATCTTATTTCAAGTGATGATCTTACTTGAACTTGTTTTCGTGTCATGATTTTGCTTCAAGAACTTTGAGCCATCCAAGGATCCATTGAAGCTAGATCCATTTTTCTCTTTTCCAGTAGGTTTATCCAAGGAACTTAAGGTAGTAATGATGTTCATAACATCATTCGATTCATACATATAAAGCTATCTTATTCGAAGGTTTAAACTTGTAATCACTAGAACATAGTTTAGTTAATTCTAAACTTGTTCGCAAACAAAAGTTAATCCTTCTAACTTGACTTCTAAAATCAACTAAACACATGTTCTATATCTATATGATATGCTAACTTAATGATTTAAAGCCTGGAAACATGAAAAACACCGTAAAACCGGATTTACGCCGTCGTAGTAACACCGCGGGCTGTTTTGGGTTAGTTAATTAAAAACTATGATAAAATTTGATTTAAAAGATGTTATTCTGAGAAAATGATTTTTATTATGAACATGAAACTATATAAAAAAATTATGGTTAAACTCAAAGTGGAAGTATGTTTTCTAAAATGGTCATCTTGACGTCGTTCTTTCGACTGAAATGACTACCTTTACAAAAACGACTTGTAACTTATTTTTCCGACTATAAACCTATAATTTTTCTGTTTAGATTCATAAAATAGAGTTCAATATGAAACCATAGCAATTTGATTCACTCAAAACGGATTTAAAATGAAGAAGTTATGGGTAAAACAAGATTGGATAATTTTTCTCATTTTAGCTACGTGAAAATTGGTAACAAATCTATTCCAACCATAACTTAATCAACTTGTATTGTATATTATGTAATCTTGAGATACCATAGACACGTATACAATGTTTCGACCTATCATGTCGACACATCTATATATATTTCGGAACAACCATAGACACTCTATATGTGAATGTTGGAGTTAGCTATACAGGGTTGAGGTTGATTCCAAAATATATATAGTTTGAGTTGTGATCAATACTGAGATACATATACACTGGGTCGTGGATTGATTCAAGATAATATTTATCGATTTATTTCTGTACATCTAACTGTGGACAACTAGTTGTAGGTTACTAACGAGGACAGCTGACTTAATAAACTTAAAACATCAAAATATATTAAAAGTGTTGTAAATATATTTTGAACATACTTTGATATATATGTATATATTGTTATAGGTTCGTGAATCAACCAGTGGCCAAGTTTTACTTCCCGACGAAGTAAAAATCTGTGAAAGTGAGTTATAGTCCCACTTTTAAAATCTAATATTTTTGGGATGAGAATACATGCAGGTTTTATAAATGATTTACAAAATAGACACAAGTACGTGAAACTACATTCTATGGTTGAATTATCGAAATCGAATATGCCCCTTTTTATTAAGTCTGGTAATCTAAGAATTAGGGAACAGACACCCTAATTGACGCGAATCCTAAAGATAGATCTATTGGGCCTAACAAACCCCATCCAAAGTACCGGATGCTTTAGTACTTCGAAATTTATATCATATCCGAAGGGTGTCCCGAAATGATGGGGATATTCTTATATATGCATCTTGTTAATGTCGGTTACCAGGTGTTCACCATATGAATGATTTTTATCTCTATGTATGGGTTGTGTATTGAAATATGAAATCTTGTGGTCTATTATTATGATTTGATATATATAGGTTAAACCTATAACTAACCAACATTTTTGTTGACGTTTTAAGCATGTTTATTCTCAGGTGATTATTAAGAGCTTTCGCTGTCGCATACTTAAATAAGGACGAGATTTGGAGTCCATGCTTGTATGATATTGTGTAAAAACTGCATTCAAGAAACTTATTTTGTTGTAACATATTTGTATTGTAAACCATTATGTAATGGTCGTGTGTAAACAGGATATTTTAGATTATCATTATTTGATAATCTACGTAAAGCTTTTTAAACCTTTATTGATGAAATAAAGGTTATGGTTTGTTTTAAAATGAATGCAGTCTTTGAAAAACGTCTCATATAGAGGTCAAAACCTCGCAACGAAATCAATTAATATGGAACGTTTTTAATCAATAAGAACGGGACATTTCAGTTGGTATCCGAGCGTTGGTCTTAGAGAACCAGAATTTTGCATTAGTGTGTCTTATCGAGTTTGTTAGGATGCATTAGTGAGTCTGGACTTCGACCGTGTTTACTTGAAAAATGATTGCTTAACAAATTTTGTTGGAAACTATATATTTTTAACATGTGAATATTATGTGATATATTAATCTCTTAACGCGTTTGATATTATGTGATAGATGTCTACCTCTAGAACAAGTCCCATTGACTCACCTAATAATAATGAAGAGTCAAATGTAAATTGGAATGATTCGTGGACTGATTCACAAGTTCCCGAAGAGGAACCGGAAGAAGAGTCGGAACCAGAAGAAGAATCGGAACCGGAAGAAGAATCGGAACCGGATGAAGAAATAGAACAGGTGGGGGAAATAATAAAACGGTTAAGTAAAAGAAAATCCTCAACCAACCGACCAAGGTTAATTATGGTCAATGGTGTTTCCGCTAAGGAAGCAAAATATTGGGAGGATTACCAATTCTCCGATGAATCGGATTCTGACGAGAATTCCGATGATGTTATAGAAATTACCCCAACTGAATTTAAAAAGGCAAAAGAAAATAATAAGGGAAAGGGCATAAAAATAGAGAAATCTAATTCCAACCCCGATGAACTTTATATGTATCGTCAACCCCCGAAGTCCTTAAGTTGTAACAATGACCCGGGAACCTCTAAACCACCGGGTTTTTCTAAACCAATGTGGAAAATTACGGCTCGTATTAGGGGAACATCATATATCCCTAGAAACTTGGCAAAACGAACCAAAACCGAAGAAGAAGAAACAAGCAAGTCGGAATAAGATAGTTGTATTCGTGTGGTGTAATATATGTAATATAGTGTGCTTATGCTTTATGATATATGTAAAAATTGCTTGTATTAATAAGTATTTTTTTTTTATGAATCTAACTCTTGTCTATTTTACAGTATAAAAACACAAAATGGATAGACAACCCAATATTTTAAGAGACCTACCCGGAGACATGATTGATGAAATCTTGTCTAGAGTCGGTCAGAATTCTTCGGCACAACTATTTAAGGCGAGATCAGTTTGTAAGACATTCGAAGAACGTTCCAAGAATGCCTTGGTTTATAAAAGGCTTTCGTTCGAAAGATGGGGGATATCACATTGGGAAATCCATAAGTTACGATGTGTTTACTTTGACGCATATATTGCGGGGAACCCAAATGCTATTTTACGCAACGGGTTAAGAAATTATTTTGACTCAGTATATCCGAATATAGGACTTCGTGATTTAGAAAAAGCGGCTAACATGCAACATAAAGAAGCATGTTATGCTTACGGGTTAGTAATGTTCGCTTCTCACCAAAGTGAGAACAAGAACATCGGGCTACAACTATTAAACAAAACGTTCCCACAAGTGACGGAGTCGGTAATTGGGGTAAGAAATGAGGTTTTTAGGTTATTACGAGACTGTTGGTCATTACGTAACCCTCGTCCCTTTGACAAAGTTACAACACGATGTCTTATCAACGGCCATAACGGTTATGTTCCACAAGACCAAGGATGGGAAGTAATCCTAGTAAAACCAGAATGCATGACTTGTTTCTGGACGTATGAATTACGTGTCTTTATTGCCTTTGCTGAACGACTTGTGTACTAGCTAGAATTTTCTTCACAACCATCTTGTATCAAATTTATTGTGTGCTATATTTCATGCTATATGTAAAATAAGCGGTATTGTAAGTTTGTAAAATATTGTGTAAAAGTTTGAACGCGAAATATTATTATAATCAGTTTTTCATATAGAATTGTAGTAGTTGAATTGTATATTAGCTACTAAGTATGAACTTAACGGGTAGGTACTACCCGAATTTAAACTTATAAAACGCTAATATGAAGAAAAAGCTTTTATAAATGAGTTCATATTATGCTACGAAATACTATTAACTACTCTTAATATTCTGTATGATTAACTTGTTCCATTTGACTATTTTGAAGGAAATGGCACCGACTACCCGACACACCGTGAATATGAATGAAGAGGAATTCCGTACTTTTCTAGCTTCAAACATAGCCGCAGTACAGGCTGCGCTACATACCAACAATAACCTTGGATCTAGCAGTACAGGAAATTGTGTAGGATGCACCTACAAAGAATTCACTGCCTGCAAACCTTTGGAATTTGATGGAACCGAAGGACCGATCGGATTGAAACGGTGGACCGAGAAGGTCGAATCGGTGTTTGCCATAAGTAAGTGTACTGAAGAGGACAAAGTGAAGTACGCTACGCATACCTTCACAGGTTCTGCGTTAACATGGTGGAATACCTATCTAGAGCAAGTGGGACAAGATGATGCTTACGCACTACCGTGGTCAGCATTCAAGCACTTGATGAACGAGATGTACCGTCCCAGAACCGAGGTCAATAAGCTCAAGACAGAACTTAGAGGGTTACGAACCCAAGGATTTGATATTACCACGTACGAAAGACGATTCACAGAATTGTGCCTATTGTGTCCGGGAGCATTCGAAGATGAGGAAGAGAAGATCGACGCGTTTGTGAAAGGATTACCGGAAAGAATCCAAGAAGATATAAGTTCACACGAGCCCGCCTCCATACAACAGGCATGTAGAATGGCTCACAAACTAGTGAACCAGATTGAAGAAAGAATTAAAGAACAGACTGCTGAAGAGGCCAATGTGAAGCAAGTCAAAAGAAAGTGGGAGGAAAGCGGTGATAAGAATCACCAATACAACAACAACAGCAATTACAACAATAATCGCAACAATTATCCCAACAATCGCAACATCAATCGCAACTACAACAAACGGCCCAACAACAACAACAACAACAACAACAGCAACTACAACAATCATCCCAACAACAATAATAACCGCAACAACAACAACAATCAGAAGCAGCTATGCCAAAGGTGTGAAAAGTATCACTCGGGGTTCTGCACCAAATTTTGCAACAAGTGTAAAAGAAACGGTCATAGCGCGGTGAAGTGTGAGGTCTACGGACCAGGGGTTAATAGAACGAAAGGAACAAATGGTGTCGGAACGAGTAATGGCGGAGCAAGTAGTGTCGGAGCAAGTTATGCCAATGTAGTTTGTTATAAATGTGGAAAACCGGGCCACATTATTAGAAATTGCCCGAACCAGGAGAACACAAATGCACAAGGCCGCGGAAGAGTTTTCAATATTAATGCGGCAGAGGCACAGGAAGACCCGGAGCTTGTTACGGGTACGTTTCTTATTGACAATAAATCTGCTTACGTTTTATTTGATTCGGGTGCGGATAGAAGCTATATGAGTAGAGATTTTTGTGCTAAATTAAGTTGTCCATTGACGCCTTTGGATAGTAAATTTTTACTCGAATTAGCAAATGGTAAATTAATTTCAGCAGATAATATATGTCGGAATCGAGAAATTAAACTGGTTAGCGAAACATTTAAGATTGATTTGATACCAGTAGAGTTAGGGAGTTTTGATGTGATAATCGGTATGGACTGGTTGAAAGAAGTGAAAGCAGAGATCGTTTGTTACAAAAATGCAATTTGCATTATACGAGAAAAAGGAAAACCCTTAATGGTGTACGGAGAAAAGGGCAACACGAAGCTACATCTTATTAGTAATTTGAAGGCACAAAAACTAATAAGAAAAGGTTGCTATGCTGTTCTAGCACACGTCGAGAAAGTACAAACTGAAGAAAAGAGCATCAATGATGTTCCCATTGCAAAAGAATTTCCCGATGTATTTCCGAAAGAATTACCGGGATTACCCCCACATCGATCCGTTGAATTTCAAATAGATCTTGTACCAGGAGCTGCACCAATAGCTCGTGCTCCTTACAGACTCGCACCCAACGAGATGAAAGAACTGCAAAGCCAATTACAAGAACTTTTAGAGCGTGGTTTCATTCGACCAAGCACATCATCGTGGGGAGCTCCTGTTTTGTTTGTCAAGAAGAAAGATGGTACGTTCAGGTTGTGTATCGACTACCGAGAGTTGAACAAACTTACCATCAAGAACCGCTACCAACTACCGAGAATCGACGACTTATTTGATCAACTACAAGGCTCGTCTGTTTATTCAAAGATTGACTTACGTTCCGGGTATCATCAAATGCGGGTGAAAGAAGATGATATTCCAAAGACTGCTTTCAGAACACGTTACGGTCATTACGAGTTTATGGTCATGCCGTTTGGTTTAACTAATGCACCAGCTGTGTTCATGGACCTTATGAACCGAGTGTGTGGACCATACCTTGACAAGTTTGTCATTGTTTTCATTGATGACATACTTATTTACTCAAAGAATGACCAAGAACACGGTGAACATTTGAGAAAGGTGTTAGAAGTATTGAGGAAGGAAGAATTGTACGCTAAGTTTTCAAAGTGTGCATTTTGGTTGGAAGAAGTTCAATTCCTCGGTCACATAGTGAACAAAGAAGGTATTAAGGTGGATCCGGTAAAGATAGAAACTGTTGAAAAGTGGGAAACCCCGAAAACTCCGAAACACATACGCCAGTTTTTAGGACTAGCTGGTTACTACAGAAGGTTCATCCAAGACTTTTCCAGAATAGCAAAACCCTTGACTGCATTAACGCATAAAGGGAAGAAATTTGAATGGAATGATGAACAAGAGAAAGCGTTTCAGTTATTGAAGAAAAAGCTAACTACGGCACCTATATTGTCATTGCCTGAAGGGAATGATGATTTTGTGATTTATTGTGACGCATCAAAGCAAGGTCTCGGTTGTGTATTAATGCAACGAACGAAGGTGATTGCTTATGCGTCTAGACAATTGAAGATTCACGAACAAAATTATACGACGCATGATTTGGAATTAGGCGCAGTTGTTTTTGCATTAAAGACTTGGAGGCACTACTTATATGGGGTCAAAAGTATTATATATACCGACCACAAAAGTCTTCAACACATATTTAATCAGAAACAACTGAATATGAGGCAGCGTAGGTGGATTGAATTATTGAATGATTACGACTTTGAGATTCGTTACCACCCGGGGAAGGCAAATGTGGTAGCCGATGCCTTGAGCAGGAAGGACAGAGAACCCATTCGAGTAAAATCTATGAATATAATGATTCATAATAACCTTACTACTCAAATAAAGGAGGCGCAACAAGGAGTTTTAAAAGAGGGAAATTTAAAGGATGAAATACCCAAAGGATCGGAGAAACATCTTAATATTCGGGAAGACGGAACCCGGTATAGGGCTGAAAGAATTTGGGTACCAAAATTTGGAGATATGAGAGAAATGGTACTTAGAGAAGCTCATAAAACCAGATACTCAATACATCCTGGAACGGGGAAAATGTACAAGGATCTCAAGAAACATTTTTGGTGGCCGGGTATGAAAGCCGATGTTGCTAAATACGTAGGAGAATGTTTGACGTGTTCTAAGGTCAAAGCTGAGCATCAGAAACCATCAGGTCTACTTCAACAACCCGAAATCCCGGAATGGAAATGGGAAAACATTACCATGGATTTCATCACTAAATTGCCAAGGACTGCAAGTGGTTTTGATACTATTTGGGTAATAGTTGATCATCTCACCAAATCAGCACACTTCTTGCCAATAAGAGAAGATGACAAGATGGAGAAGTTAGCACGACTGTATTTGAAGGAAGTCATCTCCAGACATGGAATACCAATCTCTATTATCTCTGATAGGGATGGCAGATTTATTTCAAGATTCTGGCAGACATTACAGCAAGCATTAGGAACTCGTCTAGACATGAGTACTGCCTATCATCCACAAACTGATGGGCAGAGCGAAAGGACGATACAAACGCTTGAAGACATGCTACGAGCATGTGTTATTGATTTCGGAAACAGTTGGGATCGACATCTACCGTTAGCAGAATTTTCCTACAACAACAGCTACCATTCAAGCATTGAGATGGCGCCGTTTGAAGCACTTTATGGTAGAAAGTGCAGGTCTCCAATTTGTTGGAGTGAAGTGGGAGATAGACAGATTACGGGTCCGGAGATTATACAAGAAACTACCGAGAAGATCATCCAAATTCAACAACGGTTGAAAACCGCCCAAAGTCGACAAAAGAGCTACGCTGACATTAAAAGAAAAGATATAGAATTCGAAATTGGAGAGATGGTCATGCTTAAGGTTGCACCTTGGAAAGGCGTTGTTCGATTTGGTAAACGAGGGAAATTAAATCCAAGGTATATTGGACCATTCAAGATTATTGATCGTGTCGGACCAGTAGCTTACCGACTTGAGTTACCTCAACAACTCGCGGCTGTACATAACACTTTCCACGTCTCGAATTTGAATAAATGTTTTGCTAAAGAAGATCTCACTATTCCATTAGATGAAATCCAAATCAACGAAAAACTTCAATTCATCGAAGAACCCGTCGAAATAATGGATCGTGAGGTTAAAAGACTTAAGCAAAACAAGATACCAATTGTTAAGGTTCAATGGAATGCTCGTAGAGGACCCGAGTTCACCTGGGAGCGTGAAGATCAGATGAAGAAGAAATACCCGCATCTATTTCTAGAAGATTCGTCAACACCTTCAACAGCTTAAAATTTCGGGACGAAATTTATTTAACGGGTAGGTACTGTAGTGACCCGAAGTTTTCCATGTTTATATATATTAATTGAGATTGATATTTACATGATTAAATGTTTCCAACATGTTAAGCAATCAAACTTGTTAAGACTTGATTAATTGAAATAGGTTTCATATAGATAATTGACCACCCAAGTTGACCGGTGATTCACGAACGTTAAAACTTGTAAAAACTATATGATGACATATATATGGTTATATATATAGTTAACATGATATTATGATAAGTAAACATATCATTAAGTATATTAACAATGAACTACATATGTAAAAACAAGACTACTAACTTAATGATTTTGAAACGAGACATATATGTAACGATTATCGTTGTAACGACATTTAATGTATATATATCATATTAAGAGATATTTGTACATCATAATATCATGATAATATAATAATTTAAAATCTCTTTTGATATTATAAACATTGGGTTAACAACATTTAACAAGATCGTTAACCTAAAGGTTTCAAAACAACATTTACATGTAACGACTAACGATGACTTAACGACTCAGTTAAAATGTATATACATGTAGTGTTTTAATATGTATTCATACAATTTTGAAAGACTTCAAGACACTTATCAAAATACTTCTACTTAACAAAAATGCTTACAATTACATCCTCGTTCAGTTTCATCAACAATTCTACTTGTATGCACCCGTATTCGTACTCGTACAATACACAGCTTTTAGATGTATGTACTATTGGTATATACACTCCAATGATCAGCTCTTAGCAGCCCATGTGAGTCCCCTAACACATGTGGGAACCATCATTTGGCAACTAGCATGAAATATCTCATAAAATTACAAAAATATGAGTAATCATTCATGACTTATTTACATGAAAACAAAATTACATATCCTTTATATCTAATCCATACACCAACGACCAAAAACACCTACAAACACTTTCATTCTTCAATTTTCTTCATCTAATTGATCTCTCTCAAGTTCTATCTTCAAGTTCTAAGTGTTCTTCATAAATTCCAAAAGTTCTAGTTTCATAAAATCAAGAATACTTTCAAGTTTGCTACCTCACTTCCAATCTTGTAAGGTGATCATCCAACCTCAAGAAATCTTTGTTTCTTACAGTAGGTTATCATTCTAATACAAGGTAATAATCATATTCAAACTTTGGTTCAATTTCTATAACTATAACAATCTTATTTCAAGTGATGATCTTACTTGAACTTGTTTTCGTGTAATGATTTTGCTTCAAGAACTTCGAGCCATCCAAGGATCCATTGAAGCTAGATCCATTTTTCTCTTTTCTAGTAGATTTATCCAAGGAACTTAAGGTAGTAATGATGTTCATAACATCATTCGATTCATACATATAAAGCTATCTTATTCGAAGGTTTAAACTTGTAATCACTAGAACATAGTTTAGTTAATTCTAAACTTGTTCGCAAACAAAAGTTAATCCTTCTAACTTGACTTCTAAAATCAACTAAACACATGTTCTATATCTATATGATATGCTAACTTAATGTTTTAAAACCTGAAAACAAGAAAAACACCGTAAAACCGGATTTACGCCGTCGTAGTAACACCACGGGCTGTTTTGGGTTAGTTAATTAAAAACTATGATAAAATTTGATTTAAAAGATGTTATTCTGAGAAAATGATTTTTATTATGAACATGAAACTATATAAAAAAATTATGGTTAAACTCAAAGTGGAAGTATGTTTTCTAAAATGGTCATCTAGACGTCGTTCTTTCAACTGAAATGACTACCTTTACAAAAATGACTTGTAACTTATTTTTCTGACTATAAACCTATAATTTTTCTGTTTAGATTCATAAAATAGAGTTCAATATGAAACCATATCAATTTGATTCACTCAAAACGGATTTAAAATGAAGAAGTTATGGGTAAAACAAGATTGGATAATTTTTCTCATTTTAGCTACGTGAAAATTGGTAACAAATCTATTCCAACCATAACTTAATCAACTTGTATTGTATATTATGTAATCTTGAGATACCATAGACACGTATACAATGTTTAGACCTATCATGTCGACACATCTATATATATTTCAGAACAACCATAGACACTCTATATGTGAATGTTGGAGTTAGCTATACAGGGTTGAGGTTGATTCCAAAATATATATAGTTTGAGTTGTGATCAATACTGAGATACGTATACACTGGGTCGTGGATTGATTCAAGATAATATTTATCGATTTATTTCTGTACATCTAACTGTGGACAACTAGTTGTAGGTTACTAACGAGGACAGCTGACTTAATAAACTTAAAACATCAAAATATATTAAAAGTGTTGTAAATATATTTTGAACATACTTTGATATATATGTATATATTGTTATAGGTTCGTGAATCAACCAGTGGCCAAGTCTTACTTCCCGACGAAGTAAAAATCTGTGAAAGTGAGTTATAGTCCCATTTTTAAAATCTAATATTTTTGGGATGAGAATACATGCAGGTTTTATAAATGATTTACAAAATAGACACAAGTACGTGAAAATACATTCTATGGTTGAATTATCTAAATTGAATATGCCCCTTTTTATTAAGTCTGGTAATCTAAGAATTAGGGAACAGACACCCTAATTGACGCGAATCCTAAAGATAGATCTATTGGGCCTAACAAACCCCATCCAAAGTACCGGATGCTTTAGTACTTCGAAATTTATATCATATCCGAAGGGTGTCCCGGAATGATGGGGATATTCTTATATATGCATCTTGTTAATGTCGATTACCAGGTGTTCACCATATGAATGATTTTTATCTCTATGTATGGGATGTGTATTGAAATATGAAATCTTGTGGTCTATTATTATGATTTGATATATATAGGTTAAACCTATAACTCACCAACATTTTTGTTGACGTTTTAAGCATGTTTATTCTCAGGTGATTATTAAGAGCTTCCGCTGTCGCATACTTAAATAAGGACGAGATTTGGAGTCCATGCTTGTATGATATTGTGTAAAAACTGTATTCAAGAAACTTATTTTGTTGTAACATATTTGTATTGTAAACCATTATGTAATGGTCGTGTGTAAACAGGATATTTTAGATTATCATTATTTGATAATCTACGTAAAGCTTTTTAAACCTTTATTGATGAAATAAAGGTTATGGTTTGTTTTAAAATGAATGCAGTCTTTGAAAAACGTCTCATATAGAGGTCAAAACCTCGCAACGAAATCAATTAATATGGAACGTTTTTAATCAATAAGAACGGGACATTTCACTCAGTTTATCCATAAACTTCTCTACTACCTCATCGATCATCATTTGAGGTGTCATCTTCATTTTAAGAAACTCAGTCTTGATTCGGTTCATATCAAATAGATTACAATACTGTTCACACACCTTCCCATGAAACTGCTCCCACGTCATCATACTCACTTGCTCTTTCGGTATACTGAAAATCAAAGAATCTCACCAAATCATAGCCCTACCTTTCAACAGTCGACTAGCATATGTTACTTTCAACTCAGGTTCACACTAACACGCTTCAAATACCCTTTCAAATTCTCGCAACCAATTGAGAGTTACAGTCGGATCAGTACTTCCAGAAAACTTGGAGGGTTTGTAATCACGGAAGTTCTTATAAGTACACCTTTTAGGTGGTTGCATGTAGGGTGGTTAAAACATTTGCATTTGGTATTGGTTCATCATCATGGAATTTTGGTAAGTAAAAGTGTTTTGCGGTGGCATATAGTATTGGTTAGGTATTTGATTCTGAAACTGGTTCTGGTGCACATTAGGTATTGTTTGGGATTGCGCAGTTGGGAATCCAGGTGGTATATCATCATTTCCAGAATGCCTCGCCAATTCAAGCTTATTAATTTTTTCTTCAGCCTCTTTTAGCTTTCTTTCTAACTGAAGGATGTAATTATTCTGATCATCATCAGACTCAACACCCTCTTCTGGTGCTCTGAATGTTTCGGGGTTGAATGGGCCAGTTGCGTTTCAATCAGCCATACATGTGCTACAAAATAGCTCACACAAAAGCTTAGTAGATATCAGTTAGTTCAATCACACTAACACACACATATATCCTATTTTCACTTAGCCGCCACTCCCACATATATTTTTGACTTGCCTCAGGGTTTGGGAACAAAATACGCGCACGTATTTGCTGCCAAACCATGCTCTGATACCAACTTGTAACACTGGCCATTTTTTTTATAACACAGCGGAAGACTTTACTAATAAACACAATATAAGCCACATCATTACATTAATTCATGTAATTAAGTTTAAGTTTACACAATGGTATTACGTTATTACAAAACATTATTTAAACAAAGTCCACATCAGAGTAGGGTTGTCAAACATGTCTTCTGCATCAGTACCCATCCCAACTAGCAGTATCTAAACCTGCAAGGGGAAAAATGTGGGGGATTAGCGCATCGCTAAGTGAATGGAATCAATAAAACAGATATAGCTTAAGCCACACACAAGCTATATACTAACAACAACACATGCTAACTACCAACTAGCATACAATAAGACAATACAAGGATCGGTGGCTTGTACGAGCACACGACTCTCAGCTGATCGGGCTTGAGTCTACCGATAGTTCCTGCTACTCAATTCATAGTATAGTTATCCAGATGCAGGGGATGCATCATTCACACTATACTCCACAATCAGTAGCCTATGGACCTAACCTCCCCTAGGCACGGTTGACCTCATACGGACTCTAACCTCTCCTAGGCACGTTCTCGAGTCCTCGGTCTCCCTAGGCCCAACTGGTGCCATTCACACAGTGTACACATAATTTACACACAACATCAGACATACTATATTATTCTAACATGGAAATCCCTACACTATGCATGATAAAAGAGTCGACCACAGTAGCATACTATGCTACTTAAACTCTATCCGGAGATAGACCCACTCACCAATTACCAGCAACTGCTTAGCTATTAATTCTGAGCTTCTTCCTTGTCCTTATCTCCTGAAAATAACAAAAACCAAGTTAGAATAGTGTTCCAATCAAAATTAGACACACTGACAGCATATTTCAGCAAATTAGTAAAAAAAAGTGTTCGCTAAAAATTCATGCTTAACACTTATGCATTTTTAAAATTTACATCCTAGAAATCATAAAAACACGCGGGCAGCATAACGTCTATAAATCAACACTTAGTAAAAGTTTCACTGCCTAAGACCATCGGCCGATGGACCAAGACAATCGGCCGACTGTCTTCACACCATCGACCGAGGGTCTCTTCTACCGACCGAACAACTAAAGAAATTTCACCAACTGAAAGACTCCCACCATCGGTCGATGGTCAACGACCATCGGACGGTTGTCAGTCACCATCGGCCGATTGTTAGTCACCATCAGTTAATGGTCAAAGACCATCGGCCGTAGGTAGTTCATCAGCTGTCGCAATAGCAAAGTGACGGGTTTCAACCCAAAATCACCAAATTTTGACTTTGGTCACGTTTTTAACCTCAAAACTGAACACATCTTGTACACAAAACATTTAGAAACATAAACCCACAACCTTTATGCACAAACAACAACAAAATGAACCAATTTTTACAGCAAAATCCACTTTCATAAAACTTAACTAAAACACCCATTTTGACACTGATTTGATCACGAAATCAAACAAACTTTACCTTGTTAGAATCACAATAACACAAGGAACGATTTGACACCAAAATCAAGCTTCAATTCGAGATCAAATGATTTAGGGTTGTTTGAGATGAAGATGAGGTTAGGTGAGAGTGAGTGATTAAAATAAATTTTCTAGAGAAAATGAGAAAGTGGTAGCTGGTATAAAACTTAATTGTGTTATATCACAATACCCCTCGACACACGGGTATTTACTAGTTATCTGATATCTTTCGCACAGGATTAGGTAACCCAAACGAGGTCCAATTAAAATAAACAAACTTGTTCTGGGACCCTTGTCACAAACTGGTTTCAACACATATATAATAAAACACTAATAAAATAATTAAAATAAAAGCACTTAAGACTAAGCACAAACCCTAAGGGCAAAATAGACAACTTACAACTAGCTCGGGCTTCAGTCTGTTACACATGGTAGACAAACTCCGTGTATTGTGTTTATATTTTATACCAAATCTTTTCCTTTGTGGTTTGTAGATTTGTATATGGTAAATCCTTTATTAACGAACAACTAAATCTTTGTAGAATTTTGATGAGACTTCTTAAGTGAAGTGGATCTATGTGCGAAAGAACCCTTTGGATGGAGTTGAAAATATTGGTTCATAAAAGTTAGTCTTGGATGATGATCAAGTTTGAATCCTTATATTATTGTTCATCAAAACTTAATATCTATGTTCCTATTGATTTTCATTAGTAATTTCACGAAATGCGTTAAATTTTCTTTAAGAACAAGCTCAGTTAATATTGATTTTATTCTAAATGATTTTATTGTTATCTAAGTGATCAATAAAGAAAATTTCGCCACTTACAACTTCACTATGTTTGAATGAAGCAAGTATGACACGTTAGTAGTCATATTGGCTAACAATACTTCTAGCTTAGTCTACCATTTTTTCTGGTAAGATAATGATAAAGTGAAATTGTTCACTTGTAAGCATTGTCAGGGAAAGGGCTATGAAAAATCATCTAGAAAGTAAAACCAAATTATTTGATCCATTGCGATTGACTCATTTGAATTATGTGGGTTTATGAACATTAGAAAAAGACACTAAACATATTTATTGATAATCTTTTCTCGTGTTAGCTGATTTATCGAAAATCCAATGTTTTGGATTTGTTCAAATTTATTTGAATTTTGTTGAGAATCAACTTAAATGGAAAATTATTAATAAAGTACAAATTGAGGATGTGAATATCTTGTGATTAACTAGTTCATAGCACTATGTGATGCTAAAGGTATTCAAACGTTATTTCTTTACACCACAACAAAATGATATTTTGGAAAGTTGAAATAAATGCTCCTTGCATTGGTTAGTGCAATGATGCGGCAATGTAAAATCCCACATCCGCATATAATTGAATGTACTTGAAAATTTGTAATTTCCACACCATATAAGTTATGGAAAGATTGTGAGCACAACACAATGTCTTAGGACATTAAGGTTGTGAAACGTATATATTAGATTTTATAATATAATTTTTGGAACATTGTTCCAAGAGTGTGAAATTTGTTTTCACCAAATACGTTTACAATCAAAAGGTCATGTGTTCTTAGGTGAACACGTTAGTGAGAGTTTAACTAAATTTGAATCTTGAAATGTAATGTTCTTGGAAATGAGTTTCCAAAATACCAAGATGGAAATGAAGATTCATCTTTGTTAGTTGCCAAATAATTATCTCAATCGAGTGAGAGAAATTTGAGGAATAATATTAGTGAATTTTTTATCTATCAATGAGTCCTTAAACTATTGCGAATGAGAATAATTATGATTTGAGTGTGAGCTTATGAGATACTATGAATTAGTTTCATGAAAATCTCAACTACAATAAAGTAGTAGTCGTTATAACCCTATTCGATATTAGATTGAATAAGGGTTCACTTTTATGGTTCAGTTATATGAACACATAAGAGAAGCTCTCACATGAGACAAATGGATCAAAGTAATGGAATAACAAATGAAATCAATATCTTATAGATACAAAGGTCAAAATATGGCAAAATACTACAACTAACAAGAAGAGTTTACTATGTGGAAACTTCGTATCTTGTTATAAATTCACCAAATTAGTTTATCTCTAGCCATAATGAAAGGGATGGACCTTGAGTTACATTATATGAATGTAGATTGTTTTTTTTTTCTCTCAATGAAATACTGTCTCGAGAACTCTATGTGTACATTTCTTCAACAATATCCACAAACATAAAATTTGTAGATTGTTAGAATAAATCTATGGCCCAAACAGTCTTTGAGAAACTTGTATATGTACGTTTACAATGTAATCATATAGAATTATTTCATTATGATCAATAAGGATCATTGGTACATACCAGAAGGTATTAAATCCTTTTATTTAATCGTTATATGTTGATGATTAAGAAGAATGTTTGTGTAAGATAATTTTCATGTATTCTTTAAATAAGAAAATCAAGAAATTGTTTAAGGAAGTTAATGTCTCTTTCACACGAGCTTATATTAACAAGATCCTAGATTACGCTAAACAAAATTGTAATCTCATTGACATTCTTATGGTGAAGCTTGAGCAATTTTTTCCTTAGACTCCAACGTGAAATGATAACATGAAGATTGTTCTTTATGTAAATAAAGTTGGATATTCTTTGTAAGTTATGAATTGTAAAAAGTTGGTCACTTTCTTTCCATTTTAGAATGGTAAGCATGTGGAAAGCCATGAAAATGATACTAAGGTATCTAAGTAGTAATGTTGGCTTATTGTGTTTTAACAAAAATGATTTGCATACAAAAGACGTACACATATTGACTAGGTTGTTATCTCATAGAGTGACAAGAATTAGTTATATGAAGCCTTGTATACAATGGAGGCTGATATTTTGTATTTCATTTATGGTTGAAAAAGCTGTATAGTTTAACCAATCTTTTTGAGAAACTTGGAATTTAGTACAAAGTTATGGATTGAGTAATAGTTTACTCAAACAGTACGGACTTTGTAAGATATACATAAGGATTCCAAGTTCCATTGTAAAATCAAGCACATAGTTGTCACATGGAACATTACATAGAGACATGGTTGCAAGAGATATAATAAATATGTAGTACATACATACAAATGAAATGGTAGCAAATCATTTGAGAAATTCATTTCTAGAGATATGTTTATGTAACATATCACGTCTCAGAGGTTGAGTAGATATTGAGATTATAATAAATTTTGATTTTTCCCCAACATCTTTACCGTTTTATTATCCATGACAATGTGTTTATCAAATTTTGTATACAAACTATTATGGCGAGAAAAGTATGCTAGACAGATTAGAGATTAGCCCACTCACATGGGTGATCAGCTCCATTACTTTAGTAGTGAATGGTGAAGTAGTGCATTTTAAGAATAATGTCTGAGTGATAATTGAGCATAAACTTAAAATATCTAATGTTACGGTTGTAATATTTACAACAACATGTGAATTACATAAGTTTCGCATTATCTGTCTTTAATATCCAGATGTTAGTTCTTGTGAGAAAAATGAGCTCTTTTATGAGTAAATAAGTGACCTCGAGTTTGACCAATGAGTATGTTTAAACTATCATTTGTGCAACATTGATTTAAAGACATACCTCCATTGGAAAAGGAGAAATGTTGCAACATGTGATTCATACCACATGTAGTCAAGAAGACCAATAAGGGAAATAGAAGAGATGATCTCTACTTCTATGTCATGTGAGTCCCTTGAGGTATTAGTAATTGTTTTCTCTTGAGGCTTAGTTTGATGTTTTCTATCTTAAGACATTGCTTAAGGGTTATGAGCGATTCAAATAGACAAAACGTTTTTAGAAAAGCAAGTTGGTCTAAGACCAGAGGATTCTAAGAGAAAGAAAGATCATTTAAAGTTCACATTAATTTGTATTCACCGGTTGACCAATTATCATGTTTTAGGGACAAGTCTTAGCGATAAATGATAAATGGGAATACAATATGGTTGTGATAGCAAAACTGAGATCATGTGAGTTATTAGTGTGATAAATGATGTAAGACATTGCATACTAAATCTACTCTTGTCATTTTTTTGAAGCGCTATATATTCGGTATTCCTAACAGATGTATAGAACGTGTGCTCTCAAAGTATGCCTGTCACACGACCTATTTTTCTAGTATGAACTGTTTGCAGAATGCACGATTGTTCTCTTGAGATATAATGAGTCAGTTTGTGTGCGAGTGGGAGATGTTGGAACTTGGATCCAGTTCGATCTGAATCCAATCTGCTCACTAACTTCTTAAGTACCAAATATCATTATGTTGGTATTTATTTGGATTAAGTATCCATTTATATTATTAGTTAATTAGTAGTAACTAACCATTAATATGGTGATTAATGGTGACCTATGGTATTCTTGAAGGTTTCTCGTGTGAGACCGTATAAATATAAATAGAGTCATATCATTTTGTTGAATACACGAGAGATAGAGTAACACATACACAAATATTAGTTGAGAGAAGAGTATTCATCTTTTCAAACCTTGTCTTTTCCCCAATTACAACTTAGCGGAATAATACTATCTTCGCCACAACGTATATAAGCATACACCTCTTACTAACTTTTAGGAAGGTGTCAGGAACATCTTTGCGTAATCTGCGCACTAATGTTGGATGCTTTTGCGGGTTTACCGCGTGCACAAATCTTGAGATTTCCGATCTTCATTAAGATGCGGTATTGATATGCCCGAATCGGACGATTTATTTATGCGGTGTCGTTAGGTTGCAAAACGTCAATTCAGGATATCAACAGAAGAAGTTAATTATTTAATTTATATATGCTGGGCCTAAATCTATTAATCCCTCCTATGGGTTAGCAATGGAAAATATGACCTAGGGTCGTTCATTGAACGGTCGAATTTGAAGCGGAGCTTATTCAGATAATTTAGTAATTAAGATTGGGTTTGTACATAATTTAGTATCCAAGACTAGTGGCCAGGTATACCTTGTGTGGAGAGGCAGGATCCTTTTGGTCCCAATAAATTGGCGACTGCTCGGAAAATCCAACAACCAAGTTCAACCAGTTTATTCTAGACACCACTTTTATCCGGAATATCAAATTGTGTAAAGGCAATAGTTGGATTGATTAGTTTATATATTTGTAGTTAAGATATTAAAGCAATATAATTAAAATAAGCTAGCTAGCATGCAACAGCTAAGGACAGAGAACACGTGGTTCACCAAGATTTAAGATAACGTAGTGTCGGGATGATTATGAGACACTCTTTGGATAGATATACCTTGGTGTGAACACTAGATTCCCTACTAAGCGGTTTCCTAATTAGCATGTCATGAGGAACTAGGCTTTGAAGATTCCAATCGGATGGACTATGCTCAACTCCAGACGCTTTATCCGGTTTAAGGATATAAGCGGCCCATCTTGGATGCAGTGCATACCTTGAGTGCACGAATAAAGTATCATAGCCATATATATAGAATATCCAACTTTTCTTAACACCTTAGTGTATCACCCAAGTGAGTGATTATGATTGTGTTTCGAATTCCTTTCTGTCAATGGTTTGGTAAAATCTAAGGGTTTGTAGACAAATTAGAACCTCTGATAGTTCTCAGTCATCCTTAAAGATTTATAAGCTTAGTTTGTATTGTAGTGCGTTAAATTCCCATTTATGATTTAAACCAGCCCTTACTTAAATCTACCCAATAAATTCCTTAGTTATCCACCATGTACTAGACTTATAGTGGTTCCATAGCTTCTAACCTTGACCATGCTCAAGTGGTCCTATAGTACATCAACACTGTACTCTACTGTTGCAACAGTATTTCCTCGAGTCTTATACTCTTGACCAATGTCTTGATCTGGTCCTATGGTAATTCCCCATGTACTTTATACTTTATTTCCGATAGGTTTATACCTTGACCAATGTATAAACACATATAATTAATTACCTTAATTGTCGACTTTATAAAAGGTTTTTATCACGTTTATTGGTGGAAAGACGATAATACCGAGGTTTAATATCATAGACCGAAAGCGAGTACGAAATGATAATCATCCCCTAACTAACATTATTAAATCCTGGCAAACAATCAAGCAATTACTCACACATCATGGCAACAAGCATTTCTAATATTAATAAATCACAAACATCGAACAAGAATATTATAATAACTTAATAAAAGAAAGGATAGATGTTACCAACTAATGTCGGTAGAATAACACTTGTATTTCTTCATAATATCCATAGCGTTACAATGCTCGATAGCTTCTACTACTAACTACATACTAATCTCCTATTGATCACTAGAGAGCGACAATAGAGAGATAATTACATTTTCTAATCTCTGTACTTTTCTCTATCTAGAATCTAAAGAGAGAAAGTAGAGAGAGAACTAATCTCCTATAGATCACTAGAGAGCGACTATACAGAGATATTTGAGAAAGAAGTGAAGAATTGGTGTGTGTTGAAATGAATGCAAAAAGCTCTTTAAATAGGCAAAATTTTCCTGGCAAATGGCTGGCAGGCCGTTTGGCAGGCTGTTTGCTAGGGCAAGCCATTTTTGGTGCCTGTTTGCTGGCAGGCCGTTTTTTCTTATGGCAAGCTGTTTGCTGGATCGTAACTTGTCTTTCACCATTTTCGCTCTAGAATCTTCGTTTTAGCTCCGTTTTTGACGATTCTTGCGCCCACACGTTCGTAATTGAATATCCTACAACATGAGATTAAGTAAATAAACTCTTCCAAAAATTGTAAAATAAATTATTTAAACGCGAGTTAATCGTCTTAGCCGGTTTTGCTCGTTTTTCCTCATTTTTCATCCGTTTTTAGTGATTTTTGAAACATAGCCTTTGTAATGAAATAATCTACCAGATGAAGCAAATAAATGATTATTTAGATGATAAAGTAAATTACTTTATCATAAATGGGGCTAATATCGGGGTAAAAACGTGACTTTTAGCCGATATCAAATATCCCACACTTAGACTTTGCTTGTCCTCAAGAAAATCTCTCTTTTATTTTGAGTTCAAGGATGCTTCTGAGGTTTCCGTTCTATTATTCAAGTGGCTTATAATTTATTATAAGAGTAAAATCTGACAAACCGTCTTCTAAAAGGGGTAGAAACTATCTCTGCAAGCATGAGGAGAGGTTAAATGACATTGGCTTCCTTACATGGGTCACTCAAATCATTCAAGTGTTTGGGGTTCCCTATCAATTTATGAAGTGAATTCGCTCATAGCCAGTCATGTTGCAAGTATTGTCATAGGCTTTACCAAGAATCAAATCTCCATCGGTTAGATACGGACGGCACTGATCTTCTCCCTAATCATTCTTTCAAAGGGAAGAGTGGGTTTAAAGGTTAGTTTGCGCATAAAAGTGAAGGTTTTGATATGGCGAAGAGGGTTATTTCGAATCATTGAAATTTATAGAAATTCGATAGATTCCGGTTTCATGAGGATATACTTTTTCTAGGAAAGATGGTACTCTATTTTTGTTTGAAGAGTTCCTTTAGATGGTGCTGATTTTCAGCGAAGACTTTGCTTCTTTTCTGCAATCCTCCTGGGTCACAATCTTCATTTTCCTGGGGGGGTATATGCTTTTATTTGAAGACTTTTCTCTTCTTTATTTTAGAGACTTTGCTCATAACTTTGTTTATTTCTTCTTGTACCCAGAGAGAAAGGTATTTCACCAGAAATAGGTCTTTTTGACCTATCAAAAACATTCTGGAATTTTGGAATTTTTCGAAAAGTGTTTGAAGTAAACTTGGTCGATCTATCTCTTTGAATTTCTAGATTTTGGAAATGAGAAAGAAAAGAAGGTGGAAAGGGTAACGTATTTGATAGTGAATTTGGGGGTGAGTATTTTTTGATTTATCAACTCTTTGGCGTGAGTTGGTCGGTTTAAATGTGTGGAGTGGAAACGGTAACAGATGGTTTTTGTCTTCTCTATTCAGAATGATTTCGGAAGGGTATCTATAGTGACCCGAACTTTTCCATGTTTATATATATTAAATGAAATTGATATTTACATAATTAAGTGTTTCCAACATGTTATACAATCAAACTTGTTAAGACTTGATTAATTGAAATAGGTTTCATATAGATAATTGACCACCCAAGTTGAATGGTGATTCACGAACGTTAAAACTTGTAAAAACTATATGATGACATATATATGATAATATATATAGTTAACATGATATTATGATAAGTAAGTATCTCATTAGGTATTTTAACAATGAGTTATATACATAAAATTGTGTTTATTGAATTAAGAAACTCGAAACGATATATATAACGATTATCGTTATAACAACGTCTTACTAATTACATATGAATCATATTAAGATATTGTTACACTATGTTTAATCATGATAAATGATAAGTAAACATGTCATTATGTATATTAAAAATGAACTACATATGTAAAACAAGACTACTAACTTAAGAATTTCGAAACGAGACATATATGTAACGATTATCATTGTAACAACATTTAACTGTATATATATCATACTAAGATATATTAATATATCATAATATCATGATAATGTAATAATTTAACATCTCTTTAGATATAATAAACAATGGGTTAACAACATTTAACAAGATCGTTAACCTACAGGTTTCAAAACAACATTTACATGTAACGACTAACGATGACTTAACGACTCAGTTAAAATGTATATACATGTAGTGTTTTAATATGTATTCATACACTTTTGAAAGACTTCAAGAAACATATCAAAATACTTCTACTTAACAAAAATGCTTACAATTACATCCTCGTTCAGTTTCATCAACAATTCTACTCGTATGCACCCGTATTCGTACTCGTACAATACACAGCTTCTAAATGTATGTACTATTAGAATATACACTCCAATGATCAGCTCTTAGCAGCCCATGTGAGTCACCTAACACGTGTGGGAACCATCATTTGGCAACTAGCATGAAATATCTCATAAAATTACAAAAATATTATTAATCATTCATGACTTATTTACATGCAAACAAAATTACATATCCTTTATATCTAATCCATATACCAACGAACAAAAACACCTACAAACACTTTCATTCTTCAATTTTCTTCATCTAATTGATCTCTCTTAAGTTCCATCTTCAACTTCTAAGTTTTCTTCATAAATTCTACAAGTTCTAGTTTCATAAAATCAAGAATACTTCCAAGTTTACTAGCTCACTTCCAATCTTGTAAAGTGATCATCCAACCTCAAGAAATCCTTGTTGTTTACAGTAAGATATCATTCCAAATCAAGTTAATACTCATATACAAACTTTGATTCAATTCCTATAAATATAAATATCTTAATTCGAGTGATAATCTTACTTGAACTTGTTTTCGTGTCATGATTCTACTTCAAGAACTTTCAAGCCATCCAAGATCCTTTAAAGCTAGATCATTTCTTGTCACTTCCAGTAGGTTTACCTACTAAACTTGAGGTAGTAATGATGTTCATAACATCATTCGATTAATACATATAAAACTATCTTATTCGAAGATTTGAACATGTAATCACTAGAACATAGTTTAGTTAATTCTAAAATTGTTCGGAAACAAAATTTAATCCTTCTAACTTGACTTTTAAAATCAACTAAACACATGTTCTATATCTATATGATATGCTAACTTAATGATTTAAAACCGAAAAACACAAAAAACACCGTAAAATTGGATATACGCCGTCGTAGTAACACCGCGGGCTGTTTTGGGTTAGTTAATTAAAAACTATGATAAACTTTGATTTAAAATTTGTTATTTTGGGAAAATGATTTTTCTTATGAACATGAAACTATATCAAAAAATCATGGTTAAACTCAAAGTGGAAATATGTTTTCCAAAATGGTCATCTAGAAGTCGTTCTTTCGACTGAAATGACTACCTTTATAAAAACGACTTGTATCTTATATTTCTGACTATAAAACTATACTTTTTATGTTTAGATTCATAAAATATAGTTCAATATGAAACCATAGAAATTTGATTCACTCAAATCAGATTTAAAACGAAGAATTTATGGGTAAAACAAGATTGGATATTTTTTGATTGTTGTAGCAACGGGAAATATTGTAACAATTCTATACAAATCATATCCTAGCTAACTTATATTGTATTATACATGTATTCTAATATATTATGTAATCTTGGGATACCATAGACACGTATGTAAATGTTTTGACATATCATATCGACCCATGTATATATATTATTTGGAACAACCATAGACACTCTATATATACAGTAATGTTGGAGCTAGCTATACAGGGTTGAGGTTGATTTCAAAAATATATATACTTTGAGTTGTGATCTAGTCTAAGACGTGTATACACTGGGTCGTGGATTGATTCAAGATAATATATATCTATTTATTTCTGTACATCTAACTGTGGACAACTAGTTGTAGGTTACTAACGAGGACAGCTGACTTAATAAATTTAAAACAGTAAAACGTATTAAAAATGTTGTAAATATATTTTGAACATACTTTGTTATAGGTTCTTGAATCGACCAGTGGCCAAGTCTTACTTTCCGACGAAGTAAAAATCTGTGAAAGTGAGTTATAGTCCCACTTTTAAAATCTAATATTTTGGGATGAGAATACATGCAGTTTTATAAATGTTTTACGAAATAGCACAAGTAAATGAAACTACATTATATGGGTGAATGATCGAAGCCGAATATGCCCCTTTTGCTTGGTAACCTAAGAATTAGTAAATCGATCTACTAATTGACGCGAATCCTAAAGATAGATCTATTGGGCCTAACGAACCCCATCCAAAGTACCGGATGCTTTAGTACTTCAAATTTGTTTATATCATGTTCGAAGGATTTCCTGGAATGATAGGAGATATTCTTATATGCATCTTGTTAATGTCGGTTACCAGGTGTTCACCATATGAATGAATTTTATCTCTATGTATGTGATGTATATTGAAATATTAAATCTTGTGGTCTATTATTATGATTTGATAATATATAGGTTAAACCTATAACTCACCAACATTTTTGTTGACGTTTTAAGCATGTTTATTCTCAGGTGATTATTAAGAGCTTCCGCTATTGCACACTAAAATAAGGACAAGATTTGGATTCCATGCTTGTATGATATTATGTAAAAACTGCATTCAAGAAACTTATTTTTGATGTAATATATTTTTATTGTTAACCATTATGTAATGGTCGTGTGTAAACGGTATATTTTAGATTATCATTATTTGATAATCTACGTAATGCTTTTTAAACCTTTATCGATAAAATAAAGGTTATGGTTATTTTAAAAATGAATGCAGTCTTTGAAAAACGTCTCATATAGAGGTCAAAACCTCGCGACGAAATCAATTAATATGGAACGTTTATAATCAATATGAACGGGACATTTCAGTTGGTATCCGAGCGTTGGTCTTAGAGAACCAGAAAATTGCATTAGTATGTCTTACCGAGTTTGTTAGGATGCATTAGTGAATCTGGACTTCGACCGTGTTTTTCTTTAAAAACGATTGATTAACATTTTTTTGTTGGAAACTATATATTATTAACATGTAAATATTATGTGATATATTATTCTCTTAATGTGTTTGATATTGTGTGATAGATGTCTACCTCTAGTACAAATCCCATTGATTCACCTAATAATAATGAAGAGTCGAATATATTTTGGGAAGATTCACAAATTCCCGAAGAGGAACCGGAAGAGGAGGAACCGGAAGAGGAGGAACCGGAAGAAGAGGAACCAGAAGAGGAGGAATCGGAAGAGGAGGAACCAGAAGAAGAAGAGGTTCCAGAGGAAGAAATATTGATACCTATAGTAAATCGATTAAATAAAAGAAAATCCTCAACCAACGGACCAAAGTTAATAATGGTCAATGGTGTTTCCGACGAGGAAGCAAAATATTGAGAAGATTACCAATTTTTAGATGAATCGGATCCCGATGAGGATGCCGATGATGTTATAGAAATTACCTCGACCCAATTTAATAAAGCTAAAGAAAATAATAAGGGAAAAGTTATAAAAATAGAGAAACCCGATTCCAACCCCGATGAACTTTATATGTATCGGCAACATCCGTATTTCCTAAAATGTAACAATGACTCGGGAACCTCTAAACCACTAGGTTTTTCTAAACCATTATGGAAAACGACGGCTCGTATTAGAGGAACACCATATATTCCTAGAAAATTAGGAAAACGAACCAAGTCCGAAGAAGAAGAAACCAGTGATTCAGATTAGAGGGTTGTAATCATGTTGTGTATTATATGTATTGTAGTGTGCTTGTACTTTTATGTTCTATGTAAAAATTGCTTGTATTGTTTGTTATTACGAATCTAATCCTTGTCTATTTTACAGTATAAAAACAAAATGGACGTTAAGGGTAGACAACCGAATATTTTAGAAGACCTACCAGAGGATATGATTGAGGAAATCTTGTCTAGAGTCGGTCAGAATTCATCAGCACATTTAGTTATGGTGAAATTAACTTGTCAAACATTTGAAAGACTTTCCAGAAATGCCTTAGTTTATAAAAGGCTTTCCTTTGATAGGTGGGGTATATCACATTGGGGAGACCGTAAGTTATGCCGTGTTTTCTTTAAAGCATTAAATGCGGGGAACCCAAATGCAATTTTACGCTACGGGTTAATGTAACGACCCGAAAAATTTCGACTAATTTTAAACCAAACTCTCGATACGATAGTGTAATTTCAACACGATAAGCAAAGTCTGTTAGGTTGAGTCTCAAAAATTTTGAACTGTTTCATATATTCAATTGACCTTCGACTGTTCTCGACGATTCACGAACAACTATTTGTAAATAGATACATATATATATATGTATATATACATGAATGTTAATTGTAACTATATATATTTGAAAATATATATATATATATATATATATATATATATATATATATATATATATATATATATATATATATATATATATATATATATTTAGTTATATAATAAAACCTGATATTAAATGTATTTATATATACATATAGTATATGAAAAAAAAAATTGATTTCGAGTCTAAACTGTAAACGTTTGGAACACCCGGTTGACGTTTCGTTGATTTTAATATAAACCTAATATATATCTATGAGGACTTAAATATAAGTTGATCCGCATATTGATTAAAGAGATTATGGGCTCGATAAAAATATTTTTACCCCTTTTAGTTAAGTTTTAGTACTTCGTACACGTTAATTGAAACAGAAAATAAATAATTAGTGAACCTTTTTTATCAGGTTTAAAACAGGTAATGAGTGGAATAATTAAATATATTTAATCTAAAAATTTGGGATTTTTAGGAACATTTTTTAACCGTTAACTGTTTAGCAATGAACACGATATAGCCATTCGGGATAAACTGTCGATAGAATAAATCTGCTTACTATTTTGCTTCCCACGTTTATTATTAATATCATATTATTAATATTATTATATTATATATTTTCTGTTACCAACTGTACATCCGTGAATCAAGTAATCAACTATATTTAAAAGGGTGAAAGGTTTGAGTGTGCACCGTGTTTGTCATCATTTTCACTATAATTCATATTCACAAGCATTACATTAGTCTTATATATATATGTATATACTTAGGATACATACTTGCAAAAAACACTAAACCATTCACCTCTTCACGACATCCATACCATCGACTATCACTGTCCTCACTAGATCTCCGGCAACCTCCACACTAGCCATCATCAAACGTCACCTTAGAACCACGGTGACCACCTACAACCACCCATGTCACCTCCATAAAACCACCATCGCCAACCATCTCTTCTACTTTGTAATAAACGGCACCATCATTGACACCCGCAAACATCACAACAATCGCCACCCTAGTCCACCATTGCACCACTCTTTTCCTCTCTCTACAAATCTTTCTTCTTGAACCTCAAAACCAACACCTTTCACAAATCACCACCCTTGAAAATCCCAACCATAACGTCACTTTTCTGTATTTCTTTATGATCATGTTTAAATACCTATACCATTGATATACTTTTGTTTACTGTATGTTGCTGCTACCTTGAGTCTGCCTTCCGGTTTTCTGCTTTGATTCGGTACACCACAATAACCGGTTCCATCACCACCCTAAATCACCACTATCAAAACCATGAGAAGCCACTACTGCTGCAATATTTTTTTCTACTATTCAATATATATTTTTCCCTCTATCACCGTCACCTTACCACCGAGACCACCACCTTATATCATCACCACCATCGTGATCACCATTCACCACCATTATTTTCTGTTTTAAACCACGAACGCCACCACTTTCCCCATGTTAAACCACCATTGAACTCTTATGATATTTTTTTTTTTGCTTTATTGCAACACCACTGAATCACCGACCCATCATCACCTATTCCACTTCTGTTTCTTCTTTTACATGAACCATCGCCACCACCACTATGATCTAGCGGTTGTCTTTGTTTAATTTTAAAAACCGTTATGTTTCTCTCACCCAAACACGTGCAAAATCTGTATTACGAATACTATTACGTACATTATTAATTTTAAAGTGGGATGATGACAGATAAATGGAACGAGCTACATTGACCCACGTTTACATTGAAGCTACAAATCCTATATTTTCGCTACTAAAATATTAGGTATGGACATTATGGTAAATAAATTTATGGTCTGTTTTCAACTAATGTTTAGTGTAGGACCAACACTAACATGGAGTAATGGAAACTTAAGTCAAATGGCCGACCAAATGTAGGGTCTGTTGTGATGACATTTTTTTATTAAACTATCAAGATGGGTTTTGATATTTATATTTAAACCAAATGGAAAACCGAACCCCATCTGCTATGTCTGTTCTCGGCTACAGCTATATTCGTATTTATTTTTACTATCAGACGTCAAACCCACTAAACATGACGAGGACGATGAACAATGGTTAAAATGTTGATTCAGTGATGGTATTATGATATTCACGTATAGTAACAAAGTTGAGAACGATCATGATATTGATGATGATGATGGTATTATGATCATGAATGATAATACGGTAACAATAGATTAAGATGATGAAGATGATTAGGATAATGGCTCTTTGGTAATATTGTTATGATAATGGTGACGGGTTATGAAGGGAAGATGATAAGGGTTCATGATGATACACGATTATGATGATGCTCGTTGGTTATAATGGTGATGAAATAAGATGTTAGATAAGATAACGATAATAATATGATGATAGATAATTAAGATGATGATACGATTGTTAAATGATAATATGATATTGATGATGTTATGAAAATGAAATGATGATGATTGTGGTGGAGTAATGACCACGGTGATATGGGTTAAAGTAATAAGGGAGCGAATTTAAAATTAGAAAAGCATAGATAAATGGTTGGTTAAGGATGTTATCGGGTTAGCGGGATGTCGCGGGTTTAAACCCAGACTTGGGAATTATTTTTAGGGCTACTCTCATGAGGTATTTATTTATCTATTATTATTATTAATATTATCAATATTATTATTATTATCATTGTTATTATCATTAACACGATTTTTATTATTAGTAATATTATCTTATCACATAAATAAATAAATAAATATTATATAATTAATAGATGGAATTATGTGATTATATGTTTAATATATATTACTGATATAGGTTCGTGAATCCGAGGCCAACTCTGCATTGTTCAGTTCCGTCGTATGCATATTTTTACTACAAAATATCGTATTGTGAGTTTCATTTTGCTCCCTTTTTAATTGCTTTTGCAATATATATTTTTGGGCTGAGAATACATGCGCTGCTTTTATAAATGTTTACGAAATAGATACAAGTACTTAAAATATATTCTACGTTGAGTTGTACCACTGGCATACTTCCCTGTAGCTTGGTAACTACTATTTACATGGGTATTTTAAACGCGAATCCTGTTGATAGATCTATCGGGCCTGACAACCCCAACCGGACTGGACGACCAGTATTTAACGGTTGCACAGTACTTCGTTTTGTAGGCTACACTTGGTACGGTGTAGTGAGATTTCATAATAAAGGGAATATGCGACGTTGATTAATAGTTAAGTATGGTTACCAAGTGCTCAACCACTTAGAATGCTTTACATACACTTGCGAGTGTATTATGTTTATGATTATGAAATCTTGTGGTCTATTAACATATTGAAATGATTGTTATGATAAACCTATGAACTCACCAACCTTTTGGTTGACACTTTAAAGCATGTTTATTCTCAGGTACGAATTAAGTCTTCCGCTGTGCATTTGCTCAATATAAGGACATTACTTAGAGCCGATCATCGCATTGGGACCAAATGTTGATGACTTCGTCCAGGTGGATTAGGACGGGTTGTTACATGTGGTATCAGAGCGTTGGTCCTAGCGAACCAGGTCTTGCATTAGTGTGTCTTACCAGATACTGTTAGGATGCATTAGTGAGTCTGGACTTCGACCTTAGCTGCATATTATAAGTATTGTTTATCATTTCTAGTGGAAAATTACTTACTTATCATTCCTAAGTCTAGACACGACTTCCTGCACTTATTTGATAGATAGTGTACAGATAAAATTCATATCCTAGCGTATCTGCTAATTCATATCTTAGTGTATTTGTTACTGTAGACTTTATTTGGCACGTTTTCTTAAATCCTTTCGTAATCTACGGGATCTTCTGTACTATATATAGGTATTCTATGTAATTAGAATATCATCCGCTATCCGAAAATCATTTCATATTGAAAACCCTCTATCTAACCGTATCAAATGAAACTCACCACTAGTTCGAATTCCTCGGATTCCGACAGCTATTCCGACATGATGTTCACCTAAACTCCAGAAATAGCGTCACCAGAATGATTCAACCAATCATCCATTCCCAATTCATCTGATGGGTTCGTAATCTACTTAATCATTGGAGACAAGAAGAAGGAGATCCTTTTCATTCACCACATTCTCCTCTTGGCGAAGAACCTGATGCACTTACCGGCGAACCTGTTCGAGACACCATTTTCTCGCTTATCTTCAGGGTAGCTCATCACAATTACATTCTATCTAAAATTCTAAACCTTATTCATCCACTCGTTCCAACCGACAATCATCTCGGAATAATGGAAGAAGTCAACGAGCTTCGCTCCCGAGTTGTAGCCTTGAAAAATATGGTGCAAAACATACCAGCTTCGGCAACATCACCGGCACCAACAGTACCATCAGTAACAGCAACCGTACCATCAACAATCCATGACTCTACATCTTATTCTGCACCTAGAGTATAATCATCGTTCTACATGACGTTCTACATCATTTATCTTCGTTCGGCATAGCAATTATGTAATCTCTAATGTTTTAGAGATTATATATTCTTGTTCTAATGGTAAATCAAATGAGTTTAACATCATATTGGCTCATTAAATCCATGATTACATCTGAAGAAAATATATATGTATATATGTTTTCATAATGATTGTAATTAAAAATTCTTTTGTACAAACTGTTAATGGTAAAAATATTTTAACGGGTAGGTAATACCCGAGGAATATTTAAACTTCACATTAATAAATACACTATACATTCTTTCAAATCTAACTCAACAGTCATTTACTATCCTACTTACATCCACAAGATATACGAATCCGTTCACCACAATACAACCATTTTCATTCAATTTCATATTTGGATTTTGACTTATCAGGATCCAACAAGTGGCATAATGAAGAAAACATTTGACAAAATAAAATTTATTAGAAACAAACAAATTAACTATGAGAAATTTTGTTAAGAATCCACGCTAACTGTTCCTAGCTAACTGTTCCTAGCTAACTAGTTACATTTTATTTATCGCAATTTAACTATCGCAATTTACATTCTCGCAATTTTATTTATCGTCATTTAATTTCTGTTATTTACTTTACGCACTTTATTTATCGTCATTTAATTTCTGTTATTTATTTTTTACGCACTTTAAATATCGGGACACGTATACAAGGTTTTGACATATCATATCGACGCATCTATATATATTATTTGGAATAACCATAGATACTCTATATGTAGTAATGCGGGAGTTAGCTATACAGGGTTGAGGTTGATTCTACAATAATATATATACTTTGAGTTGTGATCGAGTCTGAGACATGTACACGGGTCACGATATGTATTAATTAATTCGAATATTACATATTGAACTATATATGAATTATTAAACTGCTAACTGTGGACTAACAACTGAGGACTAAAAACATTGGACATTTAAAATGAATTAAAATATTTATTATAACCTACGAAACTAAATAATTCTTCAAGTTTGCCACTTGATTTCATCTTAAACCTCATTTGTATCTTTACGATTTCAATCCATGTTCAAATCTTTCATGATTCTTGAAAACACCTCAATCGAGAGGATAAACCAACCGCACTTCATCTACGGAAGAAAAGATTGATGCATATAGTTATGCACCTGAAAACCCTCGGATACTGAGTAAACGTTTGACACGTATCTGTTCTAGTTCCTTCGACATTGTTATTACCGAAGATCGTTTTGCAATCCCTTTCCAAAGTAGCTAATTTTGTCACAGCTCCAGCAAGTCAACTCCGACTTTTCATCCAAAACAACTTTATTATAACCGCGATATATATTCGTACTCTTTATTGTTACTGGGGAACCTTTTATTCCACAATATTACCATCAACGATTAATCATTCTAAAAATACAATTCTCCTGAAACCACCTCGGTTTGATAACCGATGACCTAGATCCGTTAACTTGGAAAATGCTGACGAAGCAACATGTTGTAGATGGTCTTAAGGGCCAAAAGTTGATGATAAAGAAGGAAGTGTTAGGAACGCTCGATAGAAAATTTGGTACTGAAAATCGAATTGAGCACACCATGAAGGAGACCAAGGATAAATACGAGGACTAAACCCTATATTCAGAGAATCCAGATAATTCTGGATCCGATGAAATCTTTAGAGAATATCTTGCCCCAAAGTCATGTTAAAATTTTGCGGAAAATTTTTCTTTATCAACCTTCGATCTTAGAAATTCCAAAATATCGTCAAAAATATCTTCGATATTTTTGAAGATATATTCATAAATATTCTTGTTCGAAATTATCTATCTCTTAGTGCTATTTGTGCTACATCCTAAAAGAAACTATTTTAGTTTCTATATTCTTTAAAATTTAAGTTAAATTATGAATGATTTCCTAGAAAAGTGTTGGGAATTGAAGCATGAATTAGTATAATATAATGATGTCAGGCCAACGTGATTATATTACAGTAAGTCATGCTAAATTTCTAATGGAATGTGATGATGGTTCACAGATCTTACCCTCATTATGTGCCTTGTTACACGACTCTTTCATTCTACTTAATTTCTAAGCATATCACGGAAATATTTCCTTGATATTTCTGTTCTTCCGTAACTCCGACAATCTGCTAATAAATCGTGCGATTACATTTTCTTTCTGATTAGAAGGTTTCCTTAAATTCTCTGAATTCCAGAAATCCACCATGACTACGTCAAAAATTAAGACGAAACTTTCCACTCTTTTGTGATAGCTTCACTCGTACGCTTCACATAATCGAATTGTTTTACTACTATTACTAAATGGTGATAAAACTCTAGTTATCAATTCATATTCATCATAAAAACATTTTTATTGTTAGCCATGACGACTTCGATCAAATTTCGGGGACGAAATTTCTTTAACGGGTGGGTACTGTAACGACCCGGAAAATTTCGACTAATTTTAAACCAAACTCTCGATACGATAGTGTAATTTCAACACGATAAGCAAAGTCTGTTAGGTTGAGTCTCAAAAATTTTGAACTGTTTCATATATTCAATTGACCTTCGACTGTTCTCGACGATTCACGAACAACTATTTGTAAATAGATACATATATATGTATATATACATGAATGTTAATTGTAACTATATATATTTGAAAATATATATATATATTTAGTTATATAATAAAACCTGATATTAAATGTATTTATATATACATATAGTATATGAAAAAAAAAATTGATTTCGAGTCTAAACTGTAAACGTTTGGAACACCCGGTTGACGTTTCGTTGATTTTAATATAAACCTAATATATATCTATGAGGACTTAAATATAAGTTGATCCGCATATTGACTAAAGAGATTATGGGCTCGATAAAAATATTTTTACCCCTTTTAGTTAAGTTTTAGTACTTCGTACACGTTAATTGAAACAGAAAATAAATAATTAGTGAACCTTTTTGATCAGGTTTAAAACAGGTAATGAGTGGAATAATTAAATATATTTAATCTAAAAATTTGGGATTTTTAGGAACATTTTTAATCCGTTAACTGTTTAGCAAAAAACACGATATAGCCATTCGGGATAAACTGTCGGTAGAATAAATCTGCTTACTATTTTGCTTCCCACGTTTATTATTAATATCATATTATTAATATTATTATATTATATATTTTCTGTTACCAACTGTACATTCGTGAATCAAGTAATCAACTATATTTAAAAAGGTGAAAGGTTTGAGTGTGCACTGTGTTTGTCATCATTTTCACTATAATTCATATTCACAAGCATTACATTAGTCTTATATAAATGTATATACTTAGGATACATACTTGCAAAAAACACTAAACCATTCACCTCTTCACGACACCCATACCATCGAGTATCACTGTCCTCACCAGATCTCCGGTAACCTCCACACTAGCCATCATCAAACGTCACCTTAGAGCCACGGTAACCACCTACAACCACCCATGTCACCTCCATAAAACCACCATCGCCAACCATCTCTTCTACTTTGTAATAAACGACACCATCATTGACACCCGCAAACATCACAACAATCGCCACCCTAGTCCACCATTGCACCACTCTTTTCCTCTCTCTACAAATCTTTCTTCTTGAACCTCAAAACCAACACCTTTCACAAATCACCACCCTTGAAAATCCCCACCATAACGTCACTTTTCTGTATTTCTTTATGATCATGTTTAAATACCTATACCATTGATATACTTTTGTTTACTGTACGTTGCTGCTACCTTGAGTCTGCCTTCTAGTTTTCTGCTTTGATTCGGTACACCACAACAACCGGTTCCATCAACACCCTAAATCACCATTATCAAAACCATGAGAAGCCACTACTGCTGCAATATTTTTTTCTACTATTCAATATATATTTTTCCCTCTATCACCGTCACCTTACCACCGAGACCATCACCTTATATCATCACCACCATCGTGATCACCATTCACCACCATTATTTTCTATTTTAAACCACGAACGCCACCACTTTCCCCATGTTAAACCACCATTGAACTCTTATGATATTTTTTTTTTTGCTTTATTGCAACACCACTGAATCACCGACCCATCATCACCTATTCCACTTCTGTTTCTTCTTTTACATGAACCATCGCCACCACCACTATGATCTAGCGGTTGTCTTTGTTTGATTTTAAAAACCGTTGTGTTTCTCTCACCCAAACACGTGCAAAATCTGTATTACGAATACTATTACGTACATTATTAATTTTAAAGTGGGATGATGACAGATAAATGGAACGAGCTACATTGACCTATGTTAACATTGAAGCTACAAATCCTATATTTTCGCTACTAAAATATTAGGTATGGACATTATGGTAAACAAATTTATGGTCTGTATTCAACTAATGTTTAGTGTAGGACCAACACTAACATGGAGTAATGGAAACTTAAGTCAAATGGCCGACCAAATGTAGGGTCTGTTGTGATGACATTTTTTTTATTAAACTATCAAGATGGGTTTTGATATTTATATTTGAACCAAATGGAAAACCGAACCCCATCTGCTATGTCTGTTCTCGGCTACAGCAATATTCGTATTTATTTTTACTATCGGACGTCAAACCCACTAAACATGACGAGGACGATGAACAATGGTTAAAATGTTGATTCAGTGATGGTATTATGATATTCACGTATAGTAACAAAGTTGAGAACGATCATGATATTGATGATGATGGTATTATGATCATGAATGATAATACGGTAACAATAGATTAAGATGATGAAGATGATTAGGATAATGGCTCGTTAGGAATATTGTTATGATAATGGTGATGGGTTATGAAGGGAAGATGATAAGGGTTCATGATGATACACGATTATGATGATGCTCGTTGGTTATAATGGTGATGAAATAAGATGTTAGATAAGATAACGATAATAATATGATGATAGATAATTAAGATGATGATACGATTGTTAAATGATAATATGATATTGATGATGTTATGAAAATGAAATGATGATGATTGTGGTGGAGTAATGACCACGGTGATATGGGTTAAAGTAATAAGGGAGCGAATTTAAAAATAGAAAAGCATAGATAAATGGTTGGTTAAGGATGTTATCGGGTTAGCTGGATGTCGCGGGTTTAAACCCGGACTTGGGCATTATTTTTAGGGCTACTCTCATGAGGTAGTTATTTATCTATTATTATTATTAATATTATCAATATTATTATTATTATCATTGTTATTATCATTAACACGATTTTTATTATTAGTAATATTATCTTATCACATAAATAAATAAATAAATATTATATAATTAATAGATGGAATTATGTGATTATATGTTTAATATATATTACTGATATAGGTTCGTGAATCCGAGGCCAACCCTGCATTGTTCAGTTTCGTCGTATGCATATTTTTACTACAAAATATCGTATTGTGAGTTTCATTTTGCTCCCTTTTTAATTGCTTTTGCAATATATATTTTTGGGCTGAGAATACATGCGCTACTTTTATAAATGTTTACGAAATAGACACAAGTACTTAAAATATATTCTACGTTGAGTTGTACCACTGGCATACTTCCCTGTAGCTTGGTAACTACTATTTACATGGGTATTGTAAACGCGAATCCTGTTGATAGATCTATCAGGCCTGACAACCCCAACCGGACTGGACGACCAGTATTCAACGGTTGCACAGTACTTCGTTTTGTAGGCTACACTTGGTACGGTGTAGTGAGATTTCATAATAAAGGGAATATGCGACGTTGATTAATAGTTAAGTATGGTTACCAAGTGCTCAACCACTTAGAATGCTTTACATACACTTGCGAGTGTATTATGTTTATGATTATGAAATCTTGTGGTCTATTAACATATTGAAATGATTGTTATGATAAACCTATGAACTCACCAACCTTTTGGTTGACACTTTAAAGCATATTTATTCTCAGGTACGAATTAAGTCTTCCGATGTGCATTTGCTCAATATAAGGACATTACTTAGAGCCGATCATCGCATTGGGACCAAATGTTGATGACTTCGTCCAGGTGGATTAGGACGGGTTGTTACAGTTAAGAACCTATTTTGACTCAACATATCCCAACATAGGATTTCGTGAATTAGAAAGTGCTTCTAACATACAACATAAAGAAGCATGTTATGCTTACGGGTTAGTGATGTTAGCTTCTTACCAAAGTAAGAAAAAAAACATCGGATTGCAACTTTTAAATAAAACCTTCCCACAAGTGACGGATTCAGTAGTTAGGGTGAGAAACAAGCTTTTTAAATTATTACGGGGCTGTTGGACATTACGAAACCCTCGTCCTTTTGACGACATTACAACATGCTGCCTAGCCAATGGTCATAACAGTTATTTTCCACAAGACCAAGGATGGGAAGTCGTCTTAGTAAAACCAGAATGCATGACTTGTTTATGGACTTATGAATTACGTGTCTTTATTTCCTTTGCTGAATAACTTGCGTATTAACTAGATTTATCTTCAAAACTGTCATGTATCATAGTGTACTATATTTCATGTTATATGTAATTTAGCGAAGTTGTAAGTTTGAAGAATATAAGTATGTGATATATTATTATAATCAGTTTTTCATATGGAATTGTAGTAGTTGAATTGTATATTAGCTACTAAGTATGAATTTAACGGGTAGGTAGTATCCGAATTTAAACTTATAAAACGCTAATATGAAGAAAAAGCTTTTATAAATGAGTTCATATTATGCTACAAAATACTATTGACTACTCTTAATATTCTGTATGATTAACTCGATTCAGTTGGCTATTTTAAAGGAAATGGCACCGACTACTCGACACACCATGAATATGAGCGAAGAGGAATTTCGTACCTTTCTTGCTGCAATCATAGCCTCAGTACAGGCTGCGCTACATACCAACAATAACTCTGAATCTAGCAATGCAGCTAACGGTGCAAGAAATCATGTAGGATGCTCCTACAAAGAATTCACTGCCTGCAAACCTTTGGAATTTGATGGAACCGAAGGACCAATTGGATTGAAACGGTGGACCGAGAAAGTCGAATCGGTGTTTGCCATAAGTAAGTGTACTTAAGAGGACAAAGTTAAGTACGCTACGCATACCTTCACAGGTACTGCGTTAACGTGGTGGAACACCTATCTTGAACAGGTAGGACAAAATGCTGCTTACGCACTACCGTGGTCAGCATTCAAGCAATTGATGAACGAGTAGTACCGTCCTAGAAAAGAGGTCAATAAACTCAAGGCAGAACTTAGAGAGTTACGAACATAAGGGTTCGACGTTACCACATATGAATGACAATTCACAGAGTTGTGCCTATTGTGTCCGGGAGCATTCGAAGATGAAGAAGAGAAGATCGACACGTTTGTAAAAGTGTTACCAGTAAGGATTCAAGAAGATGTGAGTTCACACGAGCCCGCTTCTATACAGAAGGCAAGTCGAATGGCTCATAAACTCATAAATCAGATTGAGGGAAGAATTAAAGAGCAGGCTGCCGAAGATGCCAACACGAAACAACTCAAGAGGAAGTGGGAGGAAAACGGTGACAAGAGTCACCAGTACAACAACAACAACAATTACAACCACAATCGCAACAACTATCCCAACAACCGCAACAACAATCGCAACAATAACCGCAAACCTAACAATAACTACAACAAACATCCCAACAACAACAACAACAACAACAACAACTACAACAACCGTTTCAACAACAATAACAATCCCAACAACAACCTCAATAACAACAACGGCAACAAAAACCAAAAACAGCCATGTCATAGGTGTGAAGAAAATCATCAGGGGTTTTGCACGACATTTTGCAACAGGTGTAAAATAAATGGTCATAGCGCGACAAAGTGTGAGGTCTACAGACCAAAGTTTATTAGAACTAAAGGAACAAATAATGTTGGAACAAGTAATGCCGAAACGAATAATGTCGGAGCAAGTAATACCAACGCTGTTTGTTATAAATGTGGAAAAACGGGCCACATTATTAGAAATTGCCCGAATCAGGGGAATACTAATGGGCAGGACCGTGGAAGAGTTTTCAATATTAATGCGGCAGAAGCACAGGAAGACCCAGAGCTTGTTACGGGTACATTTCTTATTGATGATAAATTTGCTTATGTTTTATTTGATTCGGGTGCGAATAGAAGTTATATGAGTAGAGAATTTTGTGCTAAATTAAGTTGCCCATTGACGCCTTTGGATAGTAAATTTTTACTCGAATTAGTAAACGGTAAATTAATTTCAGCAGATAATATATGTCGGGAGAGAGAAATTAAACTGGGGGATGAAACGTTTAAAATTGATTTAATACCAGTCGAGTTAGGGAGTTTTGATGTAATAATTGGCATGGACTGGTTGAAAAAGGTGAGAGCAGAGGTCGTTTGTTACAAAAATGTGATTCGCATTATGCGTGAAAAAGGAAAACCTTTAATGGTGTACGGAGAAAATAACAACGCGAAATTAAATCTTATTAGTAGTTTGAAGGCGCAAAAACTAATAAGAAAAGGTTGTTATGTCATTCTAGCACACATCGAGGAAGTTAAACCTGAAGAAAAGAACATCAGTGATGTTCCCGTCGCAAAAGAATTTCCCGATGTATTTTTGAAAGAATTACCGGGATTACCCCCACATCGATCCATTGAATTTCAAATAGACCTTGTACCAGGTGCTGCACCAATAGCTCGTGCTCCATACAGACTCGCACCCAGTGAAATGAAAGAATTACAAAGTCAGTTACAGGAACTTTTAGAGCGTGGTTTCATTCGACCAAGCACATCACCATGGGGAGCTCCTGTTTTGTTTGTCAAGAAGAAAGATGGTACATTTAGGTTGTGTATCGACTACCGAGAGTTGAACAAACTTACCATCAAGAATCGCTACCCACTACCGAGAATCGACGACTTATCTGATCAACTACAAGGCTCGTCTGTTTATTCGAAGATCGATTTACGTTCTGGATATCATCAAATGCGGGTGAAGGAGGATGATATTCCAAAGACTGCTTTTAAGACGCGTTACGGTCATTACAAGTTTATGGTTATGCCGTTTGGATTGACTAACGCACCAGCTGTGTTCATGGACCTCATGAACCGTGTGTGTGGGCCATATCTTGACAAGTTTGTCATTGTTTTTATCGATGACATACTTATTTACTCGAAGAATGATCAAGAGCACGAAGAACATTTGAGAAAAGTGCTAGAGTTGCGGAGAAAAGAAAAACTGTACGCTAAGTTTTCAAAGTGTGCATTTTGGTTGGAAGAAGTTCAATTCCTCGGTCACATAGTGAACAAAGAAGGTATTCAGGTGGATCCAGCAAAGATTGAAACCGTTGAAAAGTGGGAAACCCCGAAAACTCCGAAACACATACGCCAGTTTTTAGGACTACCTGGTTACTACAGAAGGTTCATCCAAGACTTTTCCAGAATAGCAAAACCCTTGACTGCATTAACGCATAAAGGGAAGAAATTTGAATGGAAAGATGAACAAGAGAAAGCATTTCAATTGTTAAAGAAAAAGTTAACTACGGCACCTATATTATCATTACCTGAAGGGAATGATAATTTTGTGATATATTGTGATGCCTCAAAGCAAGGTCTCGGTTGTGTATTAATGCAACGAATGAAAGTAATTGCTTATGCGTCTAGACAATTGAAGATTCACGAACAGAATTATACGACGCATGATTTGGAATTAGGCGTGGTTGTTTTTGCATTAAATACTAGGAGGCACTACTTATATGGGGTCAAAAGTATTATATATACCGACCACAAAAGTCTTCAACACATATTTAATCAAAAACAACTGAATATGAGGCAGCGTAGGTGGATTGAATTGTAGAATGATTATGACTTTGAGATTCGTTATCACTCGGGAAAGGCAAATGTGGTAGCTGACGCCTTGAGCAGAAAGGACAGATGTGGTAACTAACCTTACCACTCAAATAAAGGAGGCGTAACAAGGAGTTTTAAAAGAGGAAAATTTAAAGGATGAAATACCCAAAGGATCGGATAAGCATCTTAATATTCGGGAAGACGGAACCCGGTATAGGGCTGAAAGAATTTGGGTACTAAAATTTGGAGATATGAGAGAAATGGTACTTAGAGAAGCTCATAAAACCAGATACTCAATACATCCTGGAACGGGGAAGATGTACAAGGATCTCAAGAAACATTTTTGGTGGCCAGGTATGAAAGCCAATGTGGCTAAATACGTAGGGAAATGTTTGACGTGTTCTAAGGTCAAAGCAGAGCATCAGAAACCATCAGGTCTACTTTAACAACCCAAAATCCCTGAATGGAAATGGGAAAACATTACCATGGATTTCATCACTAAATTTCCAAGGACTGCAAGTGGTTTTGATACTATTTGGGTAATAGTTGATCGTCTCACCAAATCAGTACACTTCCTGCCAATAAGAGAAGATGACAAGATGGAGAAGTTAGCACGACTGTATTTGAACGAAGTCATCTCCAGACATGGAATACCAATCTCTATTATCTCTGATATGGATGGCAGATTTATTTCAAGATTCTGGCAGACATTACAGTAAGCATTAGGAACTCGTCTAGACATGAGTACTGCCTATCATCCACAAACTGATGGGCAGAGCGAAAGGACGATACAAACACTTGAAGACATGCTACGAGCATGTGTTATTGATTTCGGAAACAGTTGGGATCGACATCTACCATTAGCAGAATTTTCCTACAACAACAGCTACCATTCAAGCATTGAGATGGCGCCGTTTGAAGCACTTTATGGTAGAAAGTGCAGGTCTCCAATTTGTTGGAGTGAAGTGGGGGATAGACAGATTACGGGTCCGGAGATAATACAAGAAACTACCGAGAAGATCATCCAAATTCAACAACGGTTGAAAACTGCCCAAAGTCGACAAAAGAGCTACGCCGACATTAAAAGAAAAGATATAGAATTTAAAATTGGAGAGATGGTCATGCTTAAGGTTGCACCTTGGAAAGGCGTTGTTCGATTTGGTAAATGAGGGAAATTAAATCCAAGGTATATTGGACCATTCAAGATTATTGATCGTGTCGGACCAGTAGCTTACCGACTTGAGTTACCTCATCAACTCGCGGCTGTACATAACACTTTCCACGTCTTGAATTTGAAGAAATGTTTTGCTAAAGAAGATCTCACTATTCCGTTAGACGAAATCCAAATCAACGAAAAACTTCAATTCATCGAAGAATCCGTCGAAATAATGGATCGTGAGGTTAAAAGACTTAAACAAAACAAGATACCAATTATTAAGGTTCGATGGAATGCTCGTAGAGGACCCGAGTTCACCTGGGAACGAGAAGATCAGATGAAGAAGAAATACCCACACTTATTTCCAGAAGATACGTCAAAACCTCCAACTGCTTAAAATTTTGGGATGAAATTTATTTAACGGGTAGGTACTGTAGTGACCCGAACTTTTCCATGTTTATATATGTTAAATGAAATTGATATTTACATGATTAAGTGTTTCCAACATGTTAAGCAATCAAACTTGTTAAGACTTGATTAATTGAAATAGGTTTCATATAGACAATTGACCACCCAAGTTGACCGGTGATTCACGAACGTTAAAACATATAAAAAATATATGATGACATATATATGATTATATATATAGTTAACATGATATTATGATAAGTAAGTATCTCATTAGGTATTTTAACAATGAGTTATATACATAAAATTGTGTTTATTGAATTAAGAAACTCGAAACGATATATATAACGATTATCGTTATAACAACGTCTTACTAATTACATATGAATCATATTAAGATATTGTTACACTATGTTTAATCATGATAAATGATAAGTAAACATGTCATTATGTATATTAACAATGAACTACATATGTAAAACAAGACTACTAACTTAAGAATTTCGAAACGAGACATATATGTAACGATTATCGTTGTAACAACATTTAACTATATATATATCATACTAAGATATATTAATATATCATAATATCATGATAATGTAATAATTTAACATCTATTTAGATATAATAAACAATGGGTTACCAACATTTAACAAGATCGTTAACCTAAAGGTTTCAAAACAACATTTACATGTAACGACTAACGATGACTTAACGACTCAGTTAAAATGTATATACATGTAGTGTTTTAATATGTATTTATACACTTTTGAAAGACTTCAAGACACTTATCAAAATACTTCTACTTAACAAAAATGCTTACAATTACATCCTCGTTCAGTTTCATCAATAATTCTACTCGTATGCACCCGTATTCGTACTCGTACAATACACAGCTTCTAAATATATGTACTATTAGTATATACACTCCAATGATTAGCTCTTAGTAGCCCATTTGAGTCACCTAACACATGTGAGAACCATCATTTGGCAACTAGCATGAAATATCTCATAAAATTACAAAAATATTAGTAATCATTCATGACTTATTTACATGAAAACAAAATTACATATCCTTTATATCTAATCCATATACCAACGACCAAAAACACCTACAAACACTTTCATTCTTCAATTTTTTTTTCATCTAATTGATCTCTCTCAAGTTCCATCTTCAAGTTCTAAGTGTTCTTCATAAATTTTACAAGTTCTAGTTTCATAAAATCAAGAATACTTCCAAGTTTACTAGCTCACTTCCAATCTTGTAAAGTGATCATCCAACCTCAAGAAATCCTTGTTGTTTACAGTAATATATCATTCTAAATCAAGGTAATACTCATATACAAACTTTGATTCAATTCCTATAACTATATATATCTTAATTCGAGTGATAATCTTACTTGAACTTGTTTTCGTGTCATGATTCTACTTCAAGAACTTTCAAGCCATCAAAGATCCTTTGAAGCTAGATCATTAATTATCACTTCCAGTAGGTTTACCTACTAAACTTGAGGTAGTAATGATGATCATAACATCATTCGATTAATACATATAAAACTATCTTATTAGAAGATTTGAACATGTAATCACTAGAACATAGTTTAGTTAATTCTAAACTTGTTCGCAAACAAAATTTAATCTTTCTAAATTGACTTTTAAAATCAACTAAACACATGTTCTATATCTATATGATATGCTAACTTAATGATTTAAAACACGAAAAACACCGTAAAACTAGATATACGCCGTCGTAGTAACACCGCGGGCTGTTTTGGGTTAGTTAATTAAAAACTATGATAAACTTTGATTTAAAAGTTGTTCTTATGGGAAAATGATTTTTCTTATGAACATGAAACTATATCCAAAAATCATGGTTAAACTCAAAGTGGAAATATGTTTTCCAAAATGGTCATCTAGACGTCGTTCTTTCGACTAAAATGACTACCTTTACAAAAATGACTTGTAACTTATATTTTAGACTATAAACCTATACCTTTTATGTGTAGATTCATAAAATAGAGTTCAATATGAAACCATAGCAATTTGATTCACTCAAATCGGATTTAAAACGAAGAAGTTATGGGTAAAACAAGATTGGATATTTTTTGATTGTTGTAGCTACGGGAAATATTGTAATAATTCTATATAAATCATATCCTAGCTAACTTATATTGTATTATACATGTATTCTAATATATTATGTAATCTTGGGATACCATAGACACGTATGCAAATGTTTTGACATATCATATCGACCCATGTATATATATTATTTGGAACAACCATAGACACTCTATATGCAGTAATGTTGGAGTTAGATATACAGGGTTGAGGTTGATTCCAAAAATATATATATACTTTGAGTTGTGATCTAGTCTGAGACATGTATACACTGGGTCGTGTATTGATTCAAGATAATATATATCTATTTATTTCTGTACATCTAACTGTGGACAACTAGTTGTGGGTTACTAACGAGGACAGCTGACTTAATAAATTTAAAACAGTAAAACGCATTAAAAATGTTGTAAATATATTTTGAACATACTTTGATATATATATATATATATATATATATATATATATATATATACATATTTGTTATAGGTTCGTTAATCGACCAGTGGCCAAGTCTTACTTCCCGACGATGTAAAAATCTGTGAAAGTGAGTTATAGTCCCACTTTTAAAATCTAATATTTTAGGATGAGAATACATGCAGTTTTATAAATGTTTTACGAAATAGACACAAGTAAATGAAACTTCATTATATGGGTGAATGATCGAAGCCGAATATGCCGCTTTTCCTTAGTAACCTAAGAATTAGTAAACCGATCTACTAATTGACGCGAATCCTAAAGATAGATCTATTGGGCCTAACGAACCCCATCCAATGTACCGGATGATTTAGTACTTCGAATTCGTTTATATCATGTTCGAAGGATTTCCCGGAATGATAGGAGATATTCTTATATGCATCTTGTTAATGTCGGTTACCAGGTGTTCACCATATGAATGAATTTTATCTCTATGTATGTGATGTATATTGAAATATTAAATCTTGTAGTCTATTATTATGATTTGATAATATATAGGTTAAACCTATAACTCACCAACATTTTTGTTGATGTTTTAAGCATGTTTATTCTTAGGTGATTATTAAGAGCTTCCGCTGTTGCATACTAAAATAAGGACAAGATTTGAATTCCATGCTTGTATGATATTATGTAAAAACTGCATTCAAGAAACTTATTTTTGATGTAATATATTCTTATTGTTAACCATTATGTAATGGTCGTGTGTAAACGGTATATTTTAGATTATCATTATTTGATAATCTACGTAATGCTTTTTAAACCTTTATCGATAAAATAAAGGTTATGGTTGTTTTAAAAATTAATGCAGTCTTTGAAAAACGTCTCATATAGAGGTCGAAACCTCGCGACGAAATCAATTAATATGGAACGTTTATAATCAATATGAACGGGACATTTCAATATCGCACCTACATCACGTATGGGGCGTACTAACCATTGGCCTCGAAATGTATGTCAATGTCAAGTTCTAACTCTAAATGCTAACATCAGCACTCTCAACGGAAAAGATAGTGAAGCATTAAAAATGAATGCTTATTAGGCCATTTTTGGGGTGCCTCACAACAATTATATTGGGTCGATAATGCCTAGTCATGCAATGCTCTTTTAGAGAATTGGTTCATCCTTAAGAAGATTTATGTCCTCATTTGTCTTAATTGTAGAACAAACAAGCTTGATTTTTGAAAGTACTTTTTCAGAAAGTATCATTTAGTCAAAAAAATTTAAAAATTTACGTTGAGGACAAAAAATCTAAATAGTAGGTATACTCGAAAATCTTAGTAATTTTTTGAGTTAAGAACATTTTCCGAGCATCCCATAGCTAATTACGGCGTACTACACCGCTATCCCACACTTAGAGGAACATTGTCCCTAATGTTCATTCTTAGATTTTAGGGACCTAAAATCCCACACTTAGAGTTTGAACATGTAGGAAAATGTATCTAAGCTCAATATTGGGTTGAAATTCCATACTTAGTGATAAGCTTAGGATAGGGTATAGTTCAAGGATATAACGAAGCAAAATAAACAAACGAAGAGAAAGAAACGAATTACTCCCCTTGGGTGTGGTTGTGAACTGCGGATCTGAAGGTAGGCGGAGTCGGAACCATCTTCTGCTAGATTCGAATCGGTCTTCTTGAAGTGTACTCGAGCTCATTAGGGCGTTCTCGTCCCCCATACAACATCCACCAACAACTTGCAATGAAATAATCAACGGGTTTCTTTGTCGTTTCATCATTATTCAAAAAGTCTCCACCACAGGCATCAATAACTGTCCGTTACTTGTAAAAATGGAAAAGATCAAACCTAGACAGGTGATTAAGCTTTAGGCCATAGACTCACTGATTTGCGTTTTGATGAAAAAGTTATTTGAAAACTTGAGGGTTTCAAAATTAAGTTTTTGAAAGTTCAACAAATTAGTGTATGACTTAAAGGCGTAATCCCATACTTAAAGTGTTGACTGCCTTTAATTTTAAGACTTTTGAAATAATGTAGCAAATAGTGCATTTAAGCTCAAGACAAGTCCTAAGAAACGTTGAAAATTTTATTTTAAGTTTCATTTCTCACTTATTCAGTTAACCTAAATATGCTAATCGAACTACTACTAAAGCTATAGAAAAATAAACACACGGGTTGCCTCCCAAGAAGTGCTTGTTTTTGTTCGAGTCACAAGCCTGAATCTAGCCTTATTTCTCAGGAAATCTAGGCGGATCTCTTGCATCCATCAGTAGACACAAGAGTTAATATTGGATCATACCGATGAGATTGAAGCGAACATAGAATAAGGTATGTCCAATGAGAGGAGAAGTTGGTTTGAAGTGAATGCTTTGTTTAACTTGAGGTATAGCAGAGCTATCATCTTCTTTTACCTCCTTGATTTGTGTGGGTTGGTCAAACGGGTCCTCATCACTCCATGATGTGTATGTCATTATGTATTTAAGTGATGGTTTATAGGGTAGCCCTGACGCAAAACCCGTCTTTCTTCTTTGTGACTTCAGGTTAGTGGTAATGTTGTACTCTAAGGATGGAGGTGGGACGATGTCTATTAACGTCTCCAATACGGTAATAACATTAGCAACTACTTCGATGCTAGAATCCTCCATCTCTTTCTTCTCATCCAGGCTTTCCATTTCTATTTCTTCATCCACCTCCTCGTCACTCTGGTCGAGAGATTCAAGTATAATTGGTTCAGAGAGTTCTTCTAGAATGAAATCCTCTCCAGTCATTAAAAGATCAAAAGGTGGGAGTGAATATTGGGTTGGTGTGGAGTGGTTATTTTTCTTGTCTTCTACTTCTATCTTCTTCTCTTCATTCTCGGAATAGAATGTGACTTTCCTAGTGGAGATGGTATTTACTTCGGCGTTCCCATCAAAAGGACATACAGACTCGTCGATCGTGAAAGTGACTTCTTCTCTACGGGCTCTCAAGGTGATAGTCCGTGAATAAACGTCAACGATCTCTTTGGCTGTATTCATGAAAGGTCTTCCTAAGATGATATGGGGTTTCACGTCTTCTTTATAGTACATAACCACAAAGTCGGTCAGAAAAAGGAATTTGTCGACCTTAACTATGACGTTCTCAGCTATTGAAAGGACCCGTTCATATACATTATAAACGATTCACAATAGTTGATTACATCGCGAGGTATTTGACCTCTATATGATACATTTTACAAACATTGCATTCATTTTTAAAAGACAAACTTTCTTTACAACGAAAGTTGACGGCATGCACACCATTTCAAAATACATTCAACTATAATTGGCTTAATAATAATCTTGATGAACTCAATGACTCGAATGCAACGTCTTTCAAAATATGCCATGAATGACTCCAAGTAATATCCTTAAAATGAGCTAATGCACAGCGAAAGATTTATTTAATACCAGAGAATAAACATGCTTTAAAGTGTCAACCAAAAGGTTGGTGAGTTCATAGGTTTATCATAACAATCATTTTAATATATTAATAGACCACAAGATTTCCGTTTATAAATATATGTACACTCGCAAGTGTATAAAAGTATTCTATAAGTTGTAGGCACCCGGTAACAAGCCTTAACGTTCATGTTTTACCCTCTGAAGTACACCAGATCAGGTGTGTTTAAAATAACCTCGAAGTACTAAAGCATCCCATAGTCAGGATGGGGTTTGTCAGGCTCAATAGATCTATCTTTAGGATTCGCGCCTACCGTACATAGACAAGTAGTTTAATGTTACCAAGCTAAGGGTATATTTCTGGTTTAAACCCACGTAGAATTAGTTTTAGTACTTGTGCCTATTTCGTAAAACATTTATAAAAACAGCGCATGTATTCTCAGTCCCAAAAATATATATAAAAGGGAGCAAATGAAACTCACAATACTGTATTTCGTAGTAAAAATACATATAACGTCATTTAACAAGTGCAAGGTTGGCCTCGGATTCACGAACGTATCAATATTGAGATTCAATATTGCAGGAAAGTACGTAGACGCAACGGAGATGATAAACACTAGATTGACCTCACGAGCATACCCATGAACCATACCCATCACCTCCATAGCTATAACCCATAATTTTCTTAGCTTCGACTCATTCAAAAAAAACTATTTTGAAATCACTCGGACAGCACTCCGTCGTAATATTTTATATATACTAATAATATCTTGAAATAATACAGAGCAAATATATATATATATATATATATATATATATATATATATATATATATATATATATATATATATATATATATATATATATATATGAATCGATTGAGAGAGTTTAGAGAAATATATTTTCAAGTTTCTATGAAATAATGAAACCTATTGAATTCTATTTATAATAGATTTTTGAATTATTAAAGTATGAATTATTAAAGTGAATTATTAAAGTATGAATTATTAAAGTGAATTATTAAAGTATGAATTATTAAAGTATGAATTATTAAAGTATGAATTATTAAAGTGAATTATTAAAGTATGAATTATTAAAGTGAATTATTAAAGTTAAAGTAAAGTAAAAGTAAAGTAAAGGTAAAGTTAAAGTATAGTAAAAGTATAAACACTATGTATGAATAATACGCGTATAAATATATATAATATTAATTTAAATCGTTATATATATTTAATGAAATAAAATATAAATATCGTTATATTTATTATACTGGTTAAGTAATGAGTTGTCAAAAGTGATTCTAGATATTTATAAAAGTTATATACGTTTTAATTATAAAGTTCTTTTTTTAAACTGAAAACGTCTTTGTACGTTTGAAAATAGATTAATAGAATATTATGGAAACCAATTCTCCACTAACTTTTGTCTAACTTTCGTAAATGACACTTTTTGTTTTTATTTATAAATAGCTTTATAAATTATTCTGAATATCGTTAAGAGGAATAGATTTTCTCAAATCATAGTGGACCTCTCAACAGAGACTTGTAATCATAATTCAATGTTTCTGATAATTCAATCATTTAATATATATTTTTTAATTTCGTCAAAAATCATATTGAAACAAATACGTTCGTGTAAAGTATTATACGTTTAATACTTTATTAATATTCTCAAGTTATAATATATATATATATATATATATATATATATATATATATATATATATATATATATATACATATACATATCTATTTATATATAACGGTTCATGAATCGTCGGAATTTGGCCGAGGTTATAATGAATGTATGAACACAGTTTAAAATTCTTGAGATTTAACTTAACAAACTTTTCTTATCGTGTCGGAATAATATAAAGATTAAAGTTTAAATTTGATCAGAAATTTCCGGGTCGTCACAGTACCTACCCGTTAAAGAAATTTCGTCCCCGAAATTTGATAGAGGTCGTCATGACTAACAATGAGAATGTTATTATAACGATTATAGAGTTTTATCATGTTCAAGAAGAATGGATAAACTAATTCGATTACTCGATGTGAGTGAAGTTATCGTAAATGAATGAAATAGGATAATAGTGATTCGTCGTATCTTTTGACGTCATCACGATTGATCTTCGAAAAGAAAATCTTTGTAATCTATATTGGATTTGATTATTTGGCGATTAAGGAAATTATGATCCTCTTCGAATTAATGCGATAATCCATTTTGATTTCTCTGTCGGATATTTCACTATAAATCCACCTCATTTTTTTTCTTACAACTCACACCTTCTCAACTCATATTTTAAAGTATTTGTCAATATGCTTCATCCAGTGCTGATTCATGATATACTCCTCACTTTCATATCTGTCGCTCTTCTTTTTCATCTGCCTCAGGAAGAATCTATTTACTTCTACTATACTCTTGGTTTTATAGTGTTTTTAGTTCTCCCGTGTCTTTATATTGCTATATGCATTGATATATGCAGTTTGTGATTTCTGGGTTGTTGTTGGGTTTTATATCTTCCCTTATATTTCAAAGTCCTTACTTCTTCTATAATCATTGTCATCCACAGTTAATGCTCTCTTCTATTTGCTATGATTTATACTCCCATTTCTAGTTCGGAGCTTTGTCCTTTCGTTTCTAATTCTTGCGATTAAGCACCGCTTGTAATGGTCCAGAATTCGCAGATATAAATTTCGGAATGAACATTGTTAATGTTCTAGGAAGGAAATTGTAATGGCACGATCTTGACTTGTCAAATTACCAAAATACCTCGGAAAAGGCCGAATCATCAAGAAATATTTTCTTGATATTTAGAGATCAAAGAGAATATAAGAGTCGTGTAACATAGCACATGATGACGTTATGATCTGTGAATAATCATGTTCCATTTAGAAACTCAGCATGAATTACTGTAATATAATCACGTTGATCAAGTGTCATTATATTATACTAACTCATGCTTCAGCTCCCAACACTTTTTCAAGAATATTCCTATTTTAAACTCGAATGTTTCAGAATTTAGAAACTAAAATAGTTTCTTTTATGATATAATACAGATAGCGCGAAGAGGTAAATGATTTCAGATAAGAATAATTATAAAAATATCTTAGAATGTCTAATATCAGAGGATGATGAAGGATATTGTCCGCAGGGGTTTAGAGTCAGGAGCAAGGTATTGGTTAATGACTTCAGCAAGTACTGAATCATTTGGATTCTTTGAAGGCAGGTTCAGCCTTTGTGATTTGTCCACAGCCTCCTTTATACTTTGCTCAATCCGTTTTCCAGTTCCAAAGCTTCTCTTTTTCTGAGCTTTGCCAATATACTATCCTTTATCATCCAACTTTTTACTGTTAAGGTCGTTTACAGTTTTTGCTGCTTCATCAGCATTTTTCAAAATTTCGACAACTGGTTCGCAGTTTAGGGTGTTTTTCAGAAATTTCTCATTCAAAGAATGTAAGTCTTGGAGGTAGACGTTGTGTGTATATGTAATTGTTGATGTAGACATGCTGCGAGGTTTCAAAATACTGATTGCTGATTCTCAATAATTGGTATGGCAATTCTGGTTATAAGGTACGAATGAGTATATGATAGGGTTTCGATAATTATAATGATTTTTTTTTTTTGGAAAGTCAAAGATCGGTGAAGTTGTTGGTAAGTTTATTGCTAATGTGGTGAATATAAACGATTCCCCGGTAATGTTAGCGAAAGGGCAACGTATCTATCGAGGTTATAATAAGACTGTTTTGATTGAGAAGTCGAAGTTGACTTGCTGGAGCTGTGACAATACTGTCTATTTTGAAACGGAATTGAAAAGTTATTTTAGCTAGTAAATGCCAAAGGGTCTAACACGGATACGTGTCGAACTATGACTTGGGTTTTGAGAGTTTTTCAAGTGTATAACTGTGGGTAACATGTGGTTGGATCATCATCTCGATTGTTCCTTAGTTGAAGTGTCTTCAGGAATTTCGAAGGGTTTGAGCACATATTGTAATCGTTAATACATATGATGTTCTAACACAGTTTTGAAGTCAAAGTATAGCTTTAAAAGATATAGGAATCTAAGAGTGATGATACTGGTTATATTTCGAATTGAATTATGCGATTTCAAAATCAGAATATGTAATTGAATTTGAATGAGTATGATTGTTTTGATTTATATGAAAGAATGGATATTGTTGTGAAAGTAGGGAGTATAGTTGATGATTGCTGAATCAGTTTCGAAAAATGTAATATATTAATTGTGAATTTATATATCTCTCGGGTATTACCTACCCGTTAAAAAAAATTTCACAATTAATATTTTGTACAAAAGAAGTTTATTACAGTCTTTATGAAAATATATGTGTATATTTTCTTTAGATGTAATATAGATTTAATGAGTTAATATTAAATTAAACTCATTTGTTTTATGGTTGGAACTAGAATTGAGTAATCCCTAAAACTTTATAAATTGCATAAGTATTTCTTCAATAATATTGAAATTATGAATCATTACTTTGTTATTTGTTGGTTTTCGTGAAATTCTTGTGAACTTCGCAAGGTACGAATGATGTTATTTGAAAAGTTTCGAGTACATCGATGATGAAAGTGTAAAATCAAACATATATTCGAATAATACACTTGATTAATTATGAATTGGATTTTTATTGAATTGAGACAGAGATTGTAATTAACGATGGTTAAGTTGCGGACGAAGGACGTACATCATTGCATATTTGTAATATGAATTAACTAAGAAGTTAAGATTCACACATAATAGCTTAGTACGGGAAGATTTATTATGGTTTAAAAATTTATACATATAAAATATACATATAAATCTTTCGATTGGAAATGAGTTAATACTTCATAACTCGTTGATACAATATATTTGTTGTTGATTCGTAATGATGTCCACAATGATTCTTGAACTGACAGAGTTTGTGATGTTAAGGTGCTGTTGATTCTGACGATACTGACGGCACTGACTGTGTTGATGATGCTACGGTTCTGTTGATGCTGTTGGTAAAACAATTCTAGCTTGTAAATCGTACACCATTTTCGATCAAAGTTTCTACTCTACCATCTCCGTTCACTCATCCGATTTACGGTCAAAATTAAATAATCTCTAAGATTTTGGAGATTACATAACTGCCGCAGAGATATCTCTTCAACGAAGTTTATGAATTAATACTTCATCGTTTGTTGTTGTTGATATTCCTGGATATTTACAGGGCGTATGACGTTGATGTTTGAGATACAGATTGTGATGTTGCGGTATGGGATGTGGATGTTGTTGTTGGTGGTGGTAATGGTACTGTTGGTGTTGCTGATGGTGGTACTGTTTATGCTGCTGGTGCTGCTGCTGGTGTTTGTAACCTTTGCACCATATTCTCCAAAGCCACTACCCGAGCGCGAAGCTCGTTGACTTCTTCTATTACACCGGGGTGATTGTCGGTTCGGACGAGCGGATAAATAAAATCTAGAATTTGGTGTAGTATGTAATCGTGACGAGATACTCTAGAAATAAGAGAGAAAATGGTTTTCGGATAGGTTCGCCGGTAAGTGCTTCAGGTTCTTCGCCAAGAGGACAATGTAGTGGATGGAAGGGATCACCTTCTTCTTGTCTCCAATGATTAAGGAGGCTACGAACCCATCCCCAATTCATCCAGAATAGATGATGACTAATTGGTTGATCCATTCCGGTCACACTGCTTTCGGAACTTGAGTGGGATTCCATTTCGGAATCCGAGGGACTTGAACTAAGGACAAATTCCATTTCGTACGATTGAATAAAGAATTTTTCGATATGAAATGATTTTTCAGCTATCGGGTGGTATTCTAATTATATAGAGCAAAAGGTTTCGTAGATTACAGAGGAATTTACGGAATATGTCAGGCAAAGTTTACAGTAACAGATACGCTAAGATATGAATTTTGTCTATACACTATTCATGCAATCATTGTAATAAGATGTGTCTAGACTAAGAATGATAAGTAGGTAATTTTCGACAAAAATGATGAGCAAAACTTTTGACATGCAGACACGGTCGAAGTCCAGACTCACTAATGCATCCTAACGACTATCAGTTAGACACACTAATGCAGACCTGGTTCGCTAAGACCACCGCTCTGATACCAACTGAAAGGACCCGTTCATATACATTATAAACGATTCACAATAGTTGATTACATCGCGAGGTATTTGACCTCTATATGATACATTTTACAAACATTGCATTCGTTTTTAAAAGACAAACTTTCTTTACATCAAAAGTTGACGGCATGCACACCATTTCATAATACATTCAACTATAATTGGCTTAATAATAATCTTGATGAACTCAATGACTCGAATGCAACGTCTTTCAAAATATGCCATGAATGACTCCAAGTAATATCCTTAAAATGAGCTAATGCACAGCGAAAGATTTCTTTAATACCTGAGAATAAACATGCTTTAAAGTGTCAACCAAAAGGTTGGTGAGTTCATAGGTTTATCATAACAATCATTTTAATATATTAATAGACCACAAGATTTCGGTTTATAAATATATGTACACTCGCAAGTGTATAAAAGTATTCTATAAGTTGTAGGCACCCGGTAACAAGCCTTAACGTTCATGTTTTACCCTCTGAAGTACACCAGATCAGGTGTGTTTAAAATAACCTCGAAGTACTAAAGCATCCCATAGTCAGGATGGGGTTTGTCAGGCCCAATAGATCTATCTTTAGGATTTGCGCCTACCGTACATAGACAAGTAGTTTAATGTTACCAAGCTAAGGGTATATTTCTGGTTTAAACCCACGTAGAATTAGTTTTAGTACTTGTGCCTATTTTGTAAAACATTTATAAAAATAGCGCATGTATTCTCAGTCCCAAAAATATATATAAAAGGGAGCAAATGAAACTCACAATACTGTATTTCGTAGTAAAAATACATATAACGTCATTTAACAAGTGCAAGGTTGGCCTCGGATTCACGAACGTATCAATATTGAGATTCAATATTGCAGGAAAGTACGTAGACGCAACGGAGATGATAAACACTAGATTGACCTCACGAGCATACCCATGAACCATACCCATCACCTCCATAGCTATAACCCATAATTTTCTTAGCTTCGACTCATTCAAAAAAAAACTATTTTGAAATCACTCGGACAGCACTCCGTCGTAATATTTTATATATACTAATAATATCTTGAAATAATACAGAGCAAATATATATATATATATATATATATATATATATATATATATATATATATATATATATATATATATATATATATATATATATATATATATATATATATATATATATATATATATATATATATATATATATATGAATCGATTGAGAGAGTTTAGAGAAATATATTTTCAAGTTTCTATGAAATAATGAAACCTATTGAATTCTATTTATAATTGATTTTTGAATTATTAAAGTGAATTATTAAAGTATGAATTATTAAAGTGAATTATTAAAGTATGAATTATTAAAGTGAATTATTGAAGTATGAATTATTAAAGTGAATTATTAAAGTATGAATCATTAAAGTATGAATTATTAAAGTATGAATTATTAAAGTGAATTATTAAAGTATGAATTATTAAAGTGAATTATTAAAGTTAAAGTAAAGTAAAAGTAAAGTAAAGGTAAAGTTAAAGTATAGTAAAAGTATAAAAACTATGTATGTATAATACGCGTATAAATATATATAATATTAATTTAAATCGTTATATATATTTAATGAAATAAAATATAAATATCGTTATATTTATTATACTGGTTAAGTAATGAGTTGTCAAAAGTGATTCTAGATATTTATAAAAGTTATATACGTTTTAATAATAAAGTTCTTTTTTTAAACTGAAAACGTCTTTGTACGTTTGAAAATAGATTAATAGAATATTATGGAAACCAATTCTCCACTAACTTTTGTCTAACTTTCGTAAATGACACTTTTTGTTTTTATTTATAAATAGCTTTACAAATTATTCTGAATATCGTTAAGAGGAATAGATTTTCTCAAATCATAGTGGACCTCTCAACAGAGACTTGTAATCATAATTCAATGTTTCTGATAATTCAATCATTTAATATATTTTTTTTAATTTCGTCAAAAATCATATTGAAACAAATACGTTCATGTAAAGTATTATACGTTTAATACTTTATTAATATTCTCAAGTTATAATATATATATATATATATATATATATATATATATATATATATATATATATATATATATATATATATATATATATATATATACATATACATATCTATTTATATATAACGGTTCATGAATCGTCGAAATTTGGCCGAGGTTATAATGAATGTATGAACACAGTTTAAAATTCTTGAGATTTAACTTAACAAACTTTTCTTATCGTGTCGGAATAATATAAAGAATAAAGTTTAAATTTGGTCAGAAATTTCCGGGTCGTCACAGCTATTCCCTTAGGATATCTAGTGGATTGGTCAGCTAGCTGGATGCTCATTTTGGTAGGGTTAAGGTTTCCCATTTCGAGTCTCTGGAATAGTGAGTAGGGCATGAGATTGATGCTGGCACCAAGGTCAGTGAGAGAATAGATAGTATCAGATTGGTAGATAGAATAAGGAAGGGTAAATCGTCCGGTATCTCCTAGTTTTTCAGGAAGAGTATATAAGAGAATGGCTGAACAATCCGCGTTCAGTGGGAATTGGGTACTTTGGGTACCTTATTCTTGGTTGATAGGAGTTCCCTAAAATACTTCTTACTATGAGGAATTTTAGACACATTGTCCAAAAATTTACCGTCAAGCTTGAAAGATTTCATCTGGTTATGTCTTTGCTTGAGACGGCCTGGGAATGGAATGAGTGCTTTAGGTGATGACTCAATGACTACTACCGAACGAGTATTAGTCAGTTTCTTCTCCTTAGAAGAAACTGAAGGTTGGCTATGTGCCACCTTTGAGTCATTTTTAGGACAACCTAGAGAATTGAGACGTTGATTTAGCTGGCTTATTTGATTTTCAAGACTACTCAAGTGATTAGTCATGACTAAGTCAGCTGCGTCTTGTCTTGCTGTGATCATGTGGATGATTCACAGTAGGACATCGTCTGGACTTGTCTCTGGTGGGGTAGTGGGGTTGGTAAGTTGATTGTGCGGATGAGCTAGGATCTTTTTAGAATAGACAACAGAGTCCTCACATTCAGCCTTGTATACCTTGGCCAGATGTGGGTCAGTATAATTCTCGCATAATTGCACTTGAGACACATGTTGCAGGAGTTTCTTTAGCTCTCCGACTTCTTTTGTGAGGTTTTCTATTTGGTCCGAGAGAAATTTTATGGTTTTATTTTCAATAGGATCGGAGGCGGAAAGCGATGTTGCTGATGGAATGTGCTCTTCCGTGTTCCAATCGTGATGGTGCATAGTCATCCCCTCGATCAATCTCCAGGCCTCGTCAACAGTGAAGTTTATGAATTTTTCTTGAGAAACAGCATCAAAAGTAGACTTATTGTTCTGATTCAGACCGTTGTAAAAGGTCAAAACTTGAACAGAGCTCTCAAGACGGTGGTTCGGGCATCTTCGAAGCAAATGTTTGAATCTTTCCCATGCAGTGTAGAGTGATTCATCGTATGCTTGTTGAAAGTTTACGATATCATTCCTAAGTCTGATTTGTTTTGATGGGGGAAAGTATTTAATTAAAAAAGTTGTTTTCATTTCCTCCCATGAGGTAATAGAGTTGGATTCTAACCCCTCGAACCAGGTTTTTCCATGAAGAGTTAAGGAATAGGGGAACAGATATAGACGAACTACATCTTGTTCAACCCCGTTTTGCTTATATGAGTTGGATAAGGAGAGGAATCTATCTAAGTGAGAGTTGGGATCGTCATTTGGTAAGCCTTGGAACTAGCAATGGTTCTGAATGAGTTGTATGAAGCTATGCTTAAGCACAAAAGAAGCTCCATTAACCTCGGGATAGAGTATCGGTCCTCCTCGTCCTTCTAACGAAGGTTTGGTGATGTCAGCGAGAGTGATGCGTGCGGCCATCTTCGAACTATCGGCATGTAAGTGTGGATCTCGTCGAATGGGTACAATGTATGATATCGGATAGAAGAAATAATGTGTCGGAAGAATTCTTAGCGGTCTAAGTCGGTTAAACCATCCTAAAGGTTCACTAATAAGGAAGTCCATTTTAATCTTTAATTAATCTACATTAAGCTAATATTATCTAACCGAACTACGGTAAACTAATAACTTCAGACAAAGCTAGTCTTAGTCAAGAGGGTCTCTTGAAAACTAACTAATCTAAACAGGCTCCAAATCGTACTACCGTTCTCCGGCAGCGGTGTCAAAAATTAACTACTCCTATGATATGCCCGAATCAGACGGTTTATTTATGCGGTGTCGTTAGGTCGCAAAAAGTCAATTCAGGATATCAACAGAAGAAGTTGATTGTTTAATTTATATATGCTGGGCCTAAATCTATTAATCCCTCCTATGTAACGACCCTACTTTTTCCGTAATTCTTTACCGTTTATATCTAACTTATGTTTACTGGTATTCGTGCCACGTCATTTCTATGACTTATATTATTATTTGAATAATAATATTTTCCTTATTATGTGTCATATAATTATATGTGTTAATATTTGGATTTGTACGTTTCTACGTTTCTTGGATTTCTATCCGGTGAATTGTTTTGGTTTTCAAACCAGCAATTAGATTTTCGTGATTTTCAAATCCAAATTATTTATCTATGATATCTCTATGTCATATGAAGATATAAAATATTTCTACATTTTATTTTTCGCGATTGCGCGTTCTTTCCGTGTTTTTAATTGTGTGGCGTTTTTTCACGAATCGAGCTACGTTTAATCATTTGGGCCAACTTAGAGTTAATATATATATATATATATATATATATATATATATATATATATATATATATATATATATATATATAAAAGATGGGAGGGCCCATCTAAGCCAAATTGGTCGAACCCTAGTGGCGAACCTACATGGGACACAACGGGGTCCCGTGACACCACTAGTTCGGAATTTTTTTTTTAGAATGTATACTTCAAATTGTGTAGGACACCACTAAATTTAACAATAGGACCCCATATTTTTTTTAGATGCATGGTTTTTTAGAGTTAAACAACCACTAAATTACCCTTCAAATATACTTAACCCTGGAAAAAAATTCAGGACCCCATTGAGTTTTGATCCTAGATTCGCCACTGCCGAATCCCCTAAGGAAAAACCAACAATATATTTAGTTAAATTACTAGTCCTTTTAAGGTTTAATACCATTTAGTTGCAAAAAAAAAAAAAAAAAAAATGAATCATGGACAAATTTTGTGGGCTGGCCGAACCACGTCCTCATCTCCTTTGTTTTTATTATTTCAATATTATTTACATTGAGGAATATTCAAATGAAACCAACTTTTAAGTTGAGATCCAAGGTACCAATCAGAGTGCAACACGTGGAGCGATAATCACATGTGATAAAAAAAATTTCAAAAAAACATTAATTTTTTTTGAAAACTTTTTTTTTCCGAAAATTTTTTTTTCGAATTTTATTTATAAATATTTTTTTTCAATCACATGTGATTGGATTTGACATGCAATAAATCACATGTGATTCTGCATGCCAATCACATGTGATTGTAAAACCCAATCACATGTGATTCTGCATGTCAAATACAATCACGTGTGATTGAAATTTTTTTTTTTTAGTAAAATGACGATTTTCAATTAATTTGTGCTAAAACCTTTAAACACCAAGCTTTTGATCAAAATAACCCAATTAAAGTCTGAAATTTTGAAGATATGATCACTAAACGCTAACAAAATTGATCAAATCACCGAATTAAAGTCGCTTTTCCGATTGGAATTTTTTTTTTGAAAAAAAAATTTGAATTTTTGTTTGAAAAAAAAATTTGAATTTTTTTTCAATCACATGTGATTGAATTTGACGCAGAATCACATGTGATTGTGTTTTACAATCACATGTGATTGGGCTTTACAATCACATATGATTGGATTTAAAATGCTAAATTTAAAAAAAAAATTAAAAAATATTTTCAAAAAAAAAATTAAAATTCTTTTTCATAAAAGAAAATTAAAAAAAATTTAATTTTTTTTTCAATCACATGTGATTGTTGCGTCACATGTCGCACTCTGATCGCTCCGTTAGATTTCAAGCAAATTATTGGATTCAAAGGATTACAACTCTATTTATATTAATAAACCTAAATTAACCCTACTTAGCCTACATAATTTTAAAACCTTCCTCTTACTCTCCCAAATGCTCCCAGCGGCCTCCCATGCAGCGTTTTTCATGATCATAAAATTTTTTCAAGTATTACACAAGATCTAAGGTTGTTGATTGTTAAATATCGCGTACTCGAACCCGGTTGTTTCCGATTATAATGTTCTATTGCTCAAATCGTAAGAAACTTAAACCTAATAATTTATCTCATTAATTTTATGTAATTTATGTCTTATTGTTATCAATAGATGTACTAGTGCTCAATTATATAATCTTAATCTATTCCAAGAGCGAGAAGAGCATGAGCAAAATCTGTGATTGATTCTAGAGCTCTTAAAGAGGGAACAACTTCATGCCAAGTTCTCTAAATGTGAATTTTGGCTGCGAACCGTACAATTTCTCAGACATGTAGTTGATAGTGAAGGAATACATGTCGATCCTATAAAAATCACCGCTATTCAGAAATTTTTCAAGAACTAGTCTTGGATGAAGTACATAAGACTAGATGTTCTAATCACCCAGGCTCTTTTGGCTGAAAATTCATACAATATCAGCTATCAATCAAGTAGATCCCCACTTAATTAAGTGTAAACTTTGCTTTAACAAAACTTTGACCGAATGGTAATTCTTAGTCAACACTCCCTGTTAATAAAATTTTATACACTTCACATCTCGAATCTGAAAAAGTGTCTTGCTGATGACACACTCGTTATTCCATTGGATAATATCCGCATAGATGATAAAATGCATTCCGTTGAAGAACTGATAGAGGTTATGGAGCGTGAGCTTAAAGGCTTGAAACAAAGCTCTATTCCTGTTGTTAAGATCCGTTGGAATTCACGAAGAGGCCCCGAGAATACCTGGGAACGTGAAGACCAGATGAAGCGGAAATATCCTCATATTTTCTCAAACTTTGATGCATCCGAGAAGTCTTACTGAAACTTCGGGACGAAGTTTAAATTAACGGGGAGGTACTATAACAACCCTCACTTTTCCATTCTGAATTTACCAGATTGCCCTTAGGGTTTCATTTCCTGATCCCGTGTATTGTCATTAGGGTTGTTATCCATATAATTAAATGCTCTATAATTAAAGCATGTCATTAATAACCTGAAACCCTAACCTCAAATATTAATTTAAAACCCTAATCTTGTAAACCTTAAACCTAACCCTATACATTAAATACTAAACCCTAATACCATTTAATATTAAATATTAAACCCTAACCCTAATAACTAATAATATTATTATTGATAAAAATAAAATGTGTTAAAACAATATTTACAGTAAAAAATAATATAATAAATGTGTTAATTATATAAACTATAAAACAAATGGGGGACAAATAAAAATAAATCTAAACTTATGGAGCCAAAGTAATAAATAAAATAACATTTGTACATTAGTAAAAAATATATATAAAATGTATATATATATACATAACTTGCCGAAAATATATATATATATATATAATTAATATGTATAAATAAATATAATCGGCTAATAAATAAAAATAAAAAAAGAGAAAAGCTTGATCACTAAGCAAAACCAAACATAATTTAATCCTAACTCTAATCCTTGAACACCAAGTTTTTATGAATCCTAATCTTGATCCAACACTTGATTTGTTTCCCTATAAAAACCCTTATGTTATTGTATAATTTTGCACCACCAAATAACCCACAAAAAAAAACTGTATTAGTCGACTATAACCTGCAGTTTTCCCTCTTCTATTTGTTGACCAAAAACACCTTCCACAACCCAGCCTGCAAATCGTAATCATCATCACCATCTAGCCTTCTGTTTGTCGACTAAAACCCTTAAAACCCTCCTGCAAACTCGCCACTTTCCTGCTGCTGTACAGCCCTCCTGTTCAGCCTTCTGTCGAACCAAAACAGCCCAATAATCAAACCATAGTTGCTGCTGTTTAGCCTTCTGTTTTTCCTGCTGTTATCGTGACCCAAATAGACCCATTGTTGCTGCACTTGTTGCTGTTTATGTCGTGGCCAGGAGACCCAAAAATCAACCAAAAATGCCACCTATTGATCTTGAATTGCTGCTGTGTTCCTACTGGTTTACGAGCCAAAATAGACCCAAGAAGCACTTGAGTTGGGTCGTGACTAGCTGCTGGAAACTTGCTCCTGTTTCAGTCCATAATCGCCACCTTGTTCTTGATGTTAGTCTCTTATGGTATACCTAAACCTTAATGATAATCGTACTTATATTTTGGTTCTAGTTATTATGTTTTAATTATGAATGAATAAGTTAAAAGATAAAAGAATATGATTATGATTATTCGAGATTAAGTTGTTAAACTATAAGTATTATGATTAAGTATGAATGTTGATCATGAACAAGCTAAATAAAGACTTAAAAGCATCATGGATATTAATGGTTAATTAATAAGTTGAAGGTTGTTGAATTGTGATTATGCTTATGATTATGAATAAAATATGAAACTAATTAACATGATCAAGTATGAATTAAGTATGATCATAAATTTTTGAATGCGTAATGATAATGGTTAGGAATAAGGCTAAAAGTATGATAAAAGAGTATGATTATAAGAATAAGTACTATGAATAAGATGTATTATAGTTATGATCATGTTATTGAAGCTAGTTATTAAGATAATGATGATTAAAAGTTAAAGATATTGATTGTGAATAATTATTATGAGTCGTGATTATGAATAGATTATGAGTTAAACTAGATAATGAATAGGTTATGATTATGATTGAAGGGATAGGTTAGTAATATATGAAAGCGGATTAGTAAATAATAATGATAATAATATACGTGCATGCATGCATGCATGCGTACGGATGTACATGTATATGTTGTAGATATACACGTGTGTGTATATGTATATATATCCATGTGTGTGTGTGTATGTGTATGTATGTATGTATATGTACGTGTGAATGTATGTATGAGTGTGTGTGTGTATATATATAAGGTTAGTAAACTACAAAAGTAAAGGAGTTATATGTATATATATAGGTACCACCTTTATATTAATGTATATATATAACGCTTACATATAATGTATACATATATCATATAGGTATAAACACATATATGTATAATAATAAAGAATATATATGTATGTATCACATAGGTGTATATTTATAAATGTAACATATAACAATAAGATTAAATAATAGTTGATTAATTAAAGAATAATACTATTATTAATATTATAACTTATACACTTAACTATATTGTAATACCATAAATTACACTAAGTATACTATCACCTATATATATATATATATAATTAACAAGTACATTAATAAATTGTTATGTGTATACACTTATAACGTGAAGGTTATAATTAAAGATAGTGTACAAAGACTACAAACATCACCGCTACTTGTGGCCTAGGGTGATCCTTGTTTCCTTATGGGAACCGCTTATGGATTTCGAATGCCATGACTTAGATTCTGGTCAAGAATTCTGGGCGCCCGGTAACAATAGATCATTCGAGTGACTTGCATGTTAGCAGCGAAGTTTGGGCGAGATTGTACAACATCTTTGTTAAGAATTGTAACCCGAACTTCTTTAAACTAGAAGTTTACTATAAGTGGAAGCTTTCCATAAATAGTAGGCTTCCAAAAATAGAAACTTTTGAGAAATAGGAACTTTTCTCGAAAACCATCACTGTTAATATAGTTTGCTATATTAATAAACAAACTTTATGTCTATTTGACATTAACTAATCAAAAGTTATATCTCTAGGTTGAGGTCTCCGTTTACATACTCCGTTCATACTACTTGCGTGGAATTACTTACTTGCTACTAAGGTAAACTTCATAGCCCCACTTTTTAACTTCTTTATATACTTATTTTGAACTTTTGGGGTGAGACACATGCTTGCTTTTAAATGATTTACAATTTAGACACAAGTTCCTAAACTGTTTGATATGCAAATTCGTGAGACTTTTGTTAAACATGTATTTATTGTTACATGCAAATCCCCGCCATAATATCGTTAATTGCTGGAATTGAAATTTTACAAGCTTAATTATTGTGAATAGGCCTATTGAGAGTGACGTCTCTACCCATTGGCGTGATCGTCAAGGGGGTACATAATAAAGATTTCCGACACCCGTACAGTGTCAGGGGTTAATGTTTAGTTCGGTATTATAACTCATGGCATATTGAATATTTTGATATTTTGGACTAAATCTTGTAGTCTAAAACTTATTATGATTGTTAAACCTATGTTGTTCACTCAACCATTTTTGGTTGACACTTTAAGCATGTTTGTCTCAGGTGAAGATTAGCTTGTGTGCTGCCCTATGATGCTTAGATAGCTGTTGCATTGGAGTCCACATATTAGACTATTCATTTGTTATTTACATATAGATTTCATTATGTAAAACATTATCATGTTTCCGCTACGAAATCAAATTTTGTAAAAAATGTCTCATTTAGAGTCATTCTCGTTTATACATACTTGTGTTGTGATATTATGAAGTCATAGTTCCCCGGTCCTATTTGGGAGGTATGACAGAGTGGTATCAGAGCCAGGTTGTTATAGAGAACCAGGATTGCATTTTATGTGTGCCTTATGTGTTAGTTAGGGTACCTTAGCAATCTATAGGACTATAACCTTTCCTGCCTTAGTTTAAGCACCTTACTTATTTGTCTATATTCTTGCCTTAGTTTAAAGTGCGATCCTCATTTCTATGCTTGCCTTACTATGCTCTCCTTATATCTTTGTCGTCATACCGTGCCTTAGAATCTACTTCATACTCCTTCTCTAGGATGTCTAGTCATCACCCAGTTATCGTTTCGGACACCGAAGGATCCGACAATGAAGGATTTATCCGCACACCCAATTACTCACTTGCTTCACCATCATTATCCTAATTAACCCATACTACCTTTTCTTATCCATTGGTGTTGCTACCTAGTACACCATAAACTCTTCAACTAATACTGTTTTGTGTATTGAAGATCAATGGCAACTCGTGGTGCTAACGCTCTTCCAAATGTTACTTTGACTCCCGCACAATTTCAACAACTGCTTGCTACCGCTCAAGGCAACAATAATCAAGGGAACAACCAAGGAAACCCACCTACATCATGCACCTATAAGGAGTTTATGAACTGTAAGCCTCTATCCTTCAATAGAAATGAGGAAGCAGTCGAATTGACTCGTTGGTTCAAAAAACTCGAATCAATTTTTCGCATCTGTAACTGCGCGGAGGTCGACCGAGTGAAGTATGCCACTCATACACTAAGTGGTCTTGCTTTGACTTGGTGGAACTCTTATGCCCAAACTGTAGGGCTAGATGCTGCTAGTGATATTCCATGGGCCGTTGTGAAAAGAATGATGACTGATAAGTTTTACCCAAGGAACTAAATCCATAAGCTAGGAGTAGAGTTTTGGGAATTGAAGGTCAATGGTACCAATATTGAAGGTTATACCAACAGGTTTATAGAGTTGGTATCATTGTGCCCGGATATGGTGGCCACTGAACAAAAGAAGATTGAGCGATACATAGAAGATCTTCCTGACGAGATTCAAGGAAATGTTATTGTTGCTAATAAAGAGACCTTAGATGCAGTGATACTTATGGCTCAAAACTTGATGATGGCTAAGAGGAGAAAGGCCGCGGCTAATAAACAAGCCGAGGCTAAGACTAGTGAAGGCAAAAGGAAATTTGAGCCTACTCAGTATTCAAATCAAGGTTCAAATAAGAAAGTTGCCGAAAATTGAAGAGGATGTTATTCTGGGAAACAACCTTATTGTAAGTGTTGTGAGAGACACCATTCTGGGTGGTGCAAGGCTGAGTGCACCAAGTGCAAGAAGATTGGTCATATAGCCAAGACTTATAGGGTTACAGTTCCTTCAAACAATACACCTGCAACAAAAGTTAACGCAACCATTCCTACATGCTATGACTGTGGAGAAAAAGGGAATTTTCGCAATCAGTGTCTAAAGAAAAAGGATAACAAGGGAAATGCTGAAGGCCGAGCATTTGTGATGACTGCCGAGGAAGCTCGGGATAATGAGGAAGAAGGGGAAGAGGCACAATGAAGAGTTTTTGACAACTACAAGAGTCATTTAAATTTCTCATAGTGTTCTTTATGTTATCATTTAGTACTTCTATATTTTTGGAAGATTTCGTTAAGTTCTTGTAATACTTTGGTTATTTTCTTTTAAATAAATGAATGATTTTATTTTCTTTTCTTTCATATTCCATTGAATCATTCACCTCGAAGAAGATGAATATTGACTAGATGACATAGTAGTAACCATATGGAGTGATAAAAGTATGATTTAGTATAATATAATGAAGCTTGATCAACGTAGTTATATTATGATGAGTCATGCAGAAATCCTAATGGATCATGATGGAAATAAGGTCTGATCAACCTTAGGACCATTGTGTACCGTTACCCACTCCTTATCTCTATATTGTCAACTAAAAATATCAACCCTAGATATTATATTATCCTTCGCTTGTAAATTATCCACGTCCGGTGTTGTACCTATTGCATAGGTATCATACTGATTAGCTCCATCCGAAATGAAGGAATTATCCATCCAACTCCAAGAACTTATGGAGAAAGGTTTCATTTATCATAGCTCGCCTCCTTGGGGAACACCCGTTCTTTTCATTAAGAAGAAAGGTGGCACATTGAGAATGTGTATTGAATACTGAGAACTCAACAAGCTAACCATCAAGAATCGTTACCCACTCCCGCGTATCGATGACCTGTTTGACCAATTGCAAGGATCAAGTATCTATTCAAAGATTGATCTTAGGTCAGGTTATCATTAATTGAGAGTCAAGGAAGCTGATGTTTCTAAGACTACTTCCCGAACTCGTTACGAACATTATGAGTTCTTATCATGCCTTTTGGTTTAACCAATGCTCCTACTATATTCATGGATCTTATGAACCATGTGTGCAAACCTTATCTTGACCAAATTGTGATCGATGATATCTTAATCTATTTCAAGAGCGAGAAAGAGCATGGGCAATATCTGCGATTGATTCTAGATCTCTTAAAGAAGGAACAACTTCATGCTAAGTTCTCTAAATGTGAATTTTGGCTGCGAACCGTACAATTTCTCGGACATGTAGTTGATAGTGAAGGAATACATGTCGATCCTATAAAAATCACCGCTATTCAGAAATTTTTTAAGAACTAGTCTTGGATGAAGTACATAAGACTAGATGTTCTAACCACCCAGGCTCTTTTGGCTGAAATTTCATACAATATCAGCTATCACTCAAGTAGATCCCCACTTAATTAAGTTTAAACTTTGCTTTAACAAAACGTTGACCGAATCGTAATTCTTAGTCAACACTCCCTGTTAATAAAAGTTTATACACTTCACAGCTCGAATTTGAAAAAGTGTCTTGCTGATGACACACTCGTTATTCCATTGGATAATATCCGCATAGATGATAAAATGCATTCCGTTGAAGAACCGATAGAGGTTATGGAGCGTGAGCTTAAAGGCTTGAAACAAAGCTCTATTCCTGTTGTTAAGATCTGTTGGAATTCACGAAGAGGCCCCGAGTATACCTGAGAACGTGAAGACCAGATGAAGCGGAAATATCCTCATATTTTCTCAAATGTTGAAGCATCCGAGAAGTCTTACTGAAACTTTGGGACGAAGTTTAAATTAACGGGGAAGTACTATAACAACCCTCACTTTTCCATTTTGAATTTACCAGATTGCCCTTAGGGTTTCATTTCCTGATCCTGTGTATTGTCATTGGGGTTGTTATCCAGATAATTAAATGCTCTATAATTAAAGCATGTCATTAATAACTTGAAACCCTAATCACAAATATTAATTTAAAACTCTAATCTTGTAAACCCCAAACCTAACCCTATACATTAAATACTAAACCCTAATACCATTTAATATTAAATATTAAACCCTAACCCTAATAACTAATAATATTATTATTGATAAAAATAAAATGTGCAAATACTATATTTACAGTAAGAAAATATAATAAATGTGTTAATTATATAAATTATAAAACAAATGGGGGACAAATAAAAATAAATTTAAACTTATGGAGCCAAAGTAATAAAAAAAAATAACATTTGTACATTAGTAAAAAATTATATATATATAAAATGTATATATATACATAACTTGCCGAAAAAAATATATAATTAATATATATAAATAAATATAATCGGCTAATAAAAAAAAGAGAAAAGCTTGATCACTAAGCAAAACTAAACCTAATTTAATCCTAACTCTAATCCTTGAACACCAAGTTTTCATGAATCCTAATCTTGATCCAACACTTGATTTGTTTCCCTATAAAAACCCTCATGTTATTCTATAATTTTGCACCACCAAATAACCCACACAAAAAAAAATTGCATTAGTCGACTATAACCTGCAGTTTTCCCTCTTTTATTTGTCGACCAAAAACACCTTCCACAGCCCAGCCTGCAAATCGTAAATCATCATCACCATCTAGCCTTCTGTTTGTCGACTAAAACCCTCAAAACCCCCCTGCAAACTCGCCACTTTCCTGCTGCTGTACAACCCTCCTGTTCAGCCTTCTGTCGAACCAAAACAGCCCAAGGATCAAACCATAGTTGCTGCTGTTTAGCCTTCAGTTTTTCCTGCTGTTATCGTGACCCAAACAGACCCATTGTTGCTGCACTTGTTGCTGTTTATGTCGTGGCCAGGAGACCCAAAAATCAACCAAAAACGCCACCTATTGATCTTGAATTGCTGTTGTGTTCCTACTGGTTTACGAGCCAAAACCGACCCAGGAAGTACTTGAGTTGGGTCGTGACTAGCTGCTGGAAACTTGGTCCTGTTTCAGTCCATAATCGCCACCTTGTTCTTGATCTTAGTCTCTTAAGGTATACCTAAACCTTAATGATAATCATACTTATATTTTGGTTCTAGTTATTATGTTTTAATTATGAATGAATAAGTTAAAGGATAAAAGAATATGATTATGATTATTCGAGATTAAGTTGTTGAACTATAAGTATTATGATTAAGTATGAATGTTGATCATGAACTAGCTAAATAAAGACTTAAAAGCATCATGGATATTAATGGTTAATTAATAAGTTGAAGGTTGTTGAATTGTAATTATGATTATGATTATGAATAAAAAATGAAACTAATTAACATGATCAAGTATGAATTAAGTATGATCATAAATTTTTGAATGCATAATGATAATGGTTAGGAATAAGGCTAAAAGTATGATAAAAGAGTATGATTATAAGAACAAGTATTATGAATAAGATGTATTATAGTTATGATCATGTTATTGAAGCTAGTTATTAAGATAACGATGATTAAAAGTTAAAGATATTGAATGTGAATAATTATTATGAGTCGTGATTATGAATAGATTATGAGTTAAACTAGATAATGAATAGGTTATGATTATGATTGAAGGGATACGTTAGTAATATATGAAAGAGGATTAGTAAATAATAATTATAATAATATGCGTGCATGCATGCATGCGTACGTATGTACTTGTATATGTTGTAGATATACACGCATGTATATATGTATATATATATATCCATGTGTGTGTATGTATGTGTATGTATGTATATGTACGTGTGTATGTATGTATGAGTGTGTATGTATATATATAAGGTTAGTAAACTACAAAAGTAAAGTAGTTATATGTATATATATAGGTACCACCTTTATATTAATGTATATATATAACGCTTACATATAATGTATACATATATCATATAGTTATAAACACATATATGTATAATAATAAAGAATATATATGTATGTATCACATAGGTGTATATTTATAAATGTAACATATAACAATAAGATTAAATAATAGTTGATTAATTAAAGAATAATACTATTATTAATATTATAACTTATACACTTAAATATATAGTAATACCATAAATTACACTAAGTATATTATCACATATATATATATATATATATATATATATATATATATATATATATATATATATATATATATATATATATATATATATATATATATATATATGTATATATATATATAATTAACAAGTACATTAATAAATTGTTATCTGTATACACTTATAACGTGAAGGTTATAATTAAAGATAGCGTACAAAGACTACAAACATCACCGCTACTTGTGGCCTAGGGTGATCCTTGTTTCCTTATGGGAACCGCTTGTGGATTTCGAATGCCATGACTTAGATTCTGGTCAAGAATTCTGGACGCCCGATAACAATAGATCATTCGAGTGACTTGCATGTTAGCAACGAAGTTTGGGCGAGATTGTACAACATCTTTGTTAAGAATTGTAACCCGAACTTCTTTAAACTAGAAGCTTACTATAAGTGGAAGCTTTCCATAAATAGTAGGTTTCCAAAAATAGAAACTTTTGAGAAATAGGAACTTTTCTCGAAAACCGTCACTATTAATATAGTTTGCTATATTAATAAACAAACTTTATATCTATTTGACATTAACTAATCAAAGGTTATATCTCTAGGTTGAGATCTCCGTTTACATACTCCGTTCATACTACTTGTGTGGAATTACTTACTTGCTACTAAGGTGCACTTCATAGACCCACTTTTTAACTTCTTTATATACTTATTTTGAACTTTTGGGGTGAGACACATGCTTGCTTTTAAATGATTTACAATTTACACACAAGTGCCTAAACTATTTGATATGCAAATTCGTGAGACTTTTGTTAAACATGTCTTTATTGTTACATGCAAATCCCCACCATAATATCGTTAATTGCTGGAATTGAAATTTTGTAAGATTAATTATTGTGAATAGGCCTATTGAGAGTGACGTCTCTACCCATTGGCGTGATCGTTAAGGGGGTACATAATAATGATTGCCGACACCCGTACAGTGTCAGGGGTTAATGTTTAGTCGGTATTATAACTCATGGCATATTGAATATTTTGATATTTTAAACTAAATCTTGTGGTCTAAAACTTATTATAATTGTTAAACCTATGTTGTTCACTCAACCATTTTTGGTTGACACTTTAAGCATGTTTTGTCTCAGGTGAAGATTAGCTTGTGTGCTGCCCTATGATGCTTAGTAGCTGTTGCATTAGAGTACACATATTAGACTATTCATTCGTTATTTACATATAGATTTCATTATGTAAAACATTATTATGTTTCCGCTGCGAAATCAAATTTTGTAAAAAATGTCTCATTTAGAGTCGTTCCCGTTTATACATACTTGTGTTGTGATATTGTGAAGTCATAGTTCCCCAGTCCTATTTGGGGGGTATGACAATTTTTGAGTTGACTTTCTAAATAAGGAAATTTTTCAAAAATAGAAACTTTCCTAATATAGAAACTTATAGAAACTATCTAAAATGGAAACTTACTAAACATAGAAAGTACGCAAAATACTTTAGCTTAATCAAACCTTTTGAAAAGCCGAATTCTAAATCCACATCGAGTACTATGACTAACATTTTATGACCTGACCTAAGTTAGATATATTCTGACCTACTTTGTTATATTAGGTTGGAGTCTTGATCATTCTTGATCTTTATTATTTGTGTACGCATTACTTTGTTCAGGTGCACTTAAGGTGAGTTATAGTCCCATTTTTCTATTTTAAATCTGTTGGGATGAGAATACATGCAATTTATTTTGCATATTGGACACAAGTGCAAATTGGTTTAAATTATTCATTGTGAGTTGAACGAAAATATTCCATAATCTGGTAATTTTAAACACTAGTTTCTATGGATAGATCTATCGGGCCTGACAGCCCCATTTCGTGCTAGTTGCGATAGCAGTTACAGACGAAATGTATTAGTACTTCGTATTTTGGAAGATACACCTATTCAGTGTATATTGTTATATTGGTTTTTTTAAGGGTAAGGAGTTGTTAAGTGATTACCAGGTGGCTCACGGGTTAATAGAATAATGTTTTTATATGTTTTCGAGCATATAATTTTGTGGTCCAAAATGAGTCTTTATGTTTTCAAACATAAATTTTTATGGTTTAAATTAATTATTGTTTACAATATTAAACCTATAATTCACTCAACATTTTTGTTGACAGTTTACTCGCATGTTTTATTCTCAGGTTCATGATTGATTGCTTCTGCTGTGCTTAGAGAGTCTGCATTGTCTGTCGCAGATTTTGATTTAAATATTAAACATTGCATTCTACTTTTAATACTGTTACAATGTGGGTAGTTGTTGACTTGTTTTGGTCAACCCTTTTTATACATTTGGGTTGGTTTTTCTAAATTTACAAATGATTTAGATTTTTCCTTTTGAGGTAATCAATTTTATTAAATGAATGCAATGTTATTTATGAAAATTCATATAGAGTTATGATCAAGCTGTGGGACCAAGTGATGGAGCCGTTAAGGGTAATTGACGGGTCCTTAAAATTGGTATCAGAGCCTTGGTTGTAGGGAATTAGGCTGCATTGATGTCGTTACCCGAGTCAATAGGGTGCATTAGTGAGTCTAGTCTACAGCCCGACCTATAGCGTATTATTATATGTGATTATTTGTATCGTATTGGTATGCATATTGTTTTCATATACATACATCTCCTTCTTATGTTCTGAAATCGGGAGGAACTCCTAATTCGATTTAAACGTATTCTCCAACTCATGCGAGTTTATCTTTTATAAGAACACCTCAGTTAGTGAAACCGAGGGGCGTCATCCTTGACTTCTGAAATTCTTGACAATTCTATATCATCTACTGTGTTTATAGATATAACATCTGAGTTATATTACGCGAGATGTCATTCTTGACTTCTAAAATGCTCGACATTTCAATGTCAGCTGTTATATTTATGTATATAACATTCTTGTTATATTTCATGCTTTTGTGCTTTGGTTTGCGAACAGAAAAATGTCATTCTTGACTTATAAAGATACTTGATAGTTCAAAGACATTTTTATTGTCATCTTTATTCATATTCATTACTCTTAATACTATGGTCTTTTTGTGCTATCTTTAGCACACTGTTTAAGAAATCGTTTTAGAGAAAATTTTGTGGAAATTCGAGGTTAATCATTTGTCCTGACCTTATGTAGTGCTATTGGAATGGAACTATAAATTAGTGAAATATAATGGCGTCAGGCCAACGGGATTATATTACGGTAATTCATATAGAAATTCCAATATTATGACATGAGGAATAGAAAGTGAGTCAAAGAAAATTTTTACAGTACTCATTCAGAAATCCCAATGTTATTACATGAGGAATGAAAATACTCATTATCTTATTTGTGGATATACGAAGAACTCATTTGAACCAAACTATCTATCTCATGCTCATGAGTAGATTTATAACATCTCATATGCCATAAGGGTTGTGATTTGAGGAGACGTGGAAGTTTGCATTCATTTTTTGTTAATGGCATACCTCTTATTCATTGATAACTTATCATCACTTGTTGAATCTGGGTTCACACTATTACACTTTGTTTAATCAAATGTTAGTTCGATACTCAACACCATATCCTTGCTGGAAAGCATGGTACATATTCTTATGTAACTGGTAGTGACAGCCCCGAAATTTCCTAAAGCATGCATCTTGTTATCTATTATTACCTTTTTGGCGTAGATTTTCATATGATTTCCATGACCACATTTGGAAATTCAACGTAGATAATTGATAATCACTTGTAGGGGTTTTATTTGAATCCTCAAGCGTCGAACTTATGAACACATTACTATTTTGTTCCTTATGCTGAGATGGTAAATACCTCACGAGCATAATCTTTTGAAGAATCGAACCTATCTACGGTATCTTTTGATTAATATGATCAAGAAAATTTTCACGTTCGTGCGTTCATTAAATAGCAGATTGCTCGGCACCATGCGAGCAATGATGTTATACCCAACTAAAAATCGTTCACTATGAATTTAGAACCTAAGGTGAGATACTGATAATGCTAAAAACGAACATATATTTCATAGCATTATTCCTCAAGAAAGACAAGCTTTTAGTTGCAATTGTTCTATTTAAAAGTGATATTCGTTTAAATAATAAAAGGTGAAGACAAAAGACAGATTCGACGAATTGAAGACGCAAACGACCAAAAAGCTCAAAAGTACAAAAGACAATCAAAGAGGTTCCAATTATTGATAAGAAACGTCTCAAAATTACAAGAGTACAAAATTCAAAACGCAAAGTACAAGATATTAAATTGTACGCAAGGACGTTCGAAAATCCGGAACCGGGACCAGAGTCAACTCTCAACGCTCGACGCAACGGACTAAAAATTACAAATTAACTATGTATATAAATATAATATAATATATAATTAATTATATTAATTATATATATTATATTTATAAAATAAACCGTCGGTAAACAAAGAGCCAAAATGGAGTGAGCTGTAATTACAAACTCCGCGAGTCGCGGAGTTTGAAGGTAAAAATTGCCGCAAGTCGCGTAGCCCCAAAAACTGAAACTCCCTATAAAAGCAAACGAATTCTGATCGCAAAAAACACATAATATATATCCAACCATCTATCTATACGTAATATATATTTATAATTTATATTTTAATTTTAATTTTAATTTTAATTCTAATAATAAGGCTATGTTAGCGAATGTTGTAAGGGTGTAAGTCAAAATTCTGTCCGTGTAACGCTACGCTATTTTTAATCATTGTAAGTTATGTTCAACCTTTTTACATTAATGTCTCGTAGCTAAGTTATTATTATGCTTATTTAATCCGAAGTAATCATGATGTTGGGCTAATTACTAAAATTGGGTAATTGGGCTTTGTACCATAATTGGGGTTTGGACAAAAGAACGACACTTGTGGAAATTAGACTATGGGCTATTAATGGGCTTTATATTTTTTTAACTAAATGATAGTTTGTTAATGTTAATATAAAGATTTACAATTGGTCGTCCCTATAAATTACCATATACACTTGATCGGACACGATGGGCGGGGTATTTATATGTACAAATAATCGTTCATTTAACCGGACACGGAAATGGATTAATAGCCACTAGAATTATTAAAACAGGGGTGAAATTATGTACAAGGACACTTGGCATAATTGATAACAAAGTATTAAAACCTTGGGTTACACTCAGTCGACATTCTGGTGTAATTATTAAATAAAGTAATAAAACCTTGTTACAGTTTAAGTCCCCAATTAGTTGGAATATTTAACTTCGGGTATAAGGATAATTTGACGAGGACACTCGCACTTTATATTTATGACTGATGGACTGTTATGGACAAAAACCAGACGGACATATTAAATAATCCAGGACAAAGGAAAATTAACCCATGGGCATAAAACTAAAATCAGCACGTCAAACATCATGGTTACGGAAGTTTAAATAAGCATAATTCTTTTATTTCATATTTAATTTCCTTTCTTTTATATTTAATTGCACTTCTAATTATCGCATTTTTATTGTTATTGTATTTAATTGCACTTTTAATTATCGTACTTTTTAATTATCGCAAGTTTATTTTATCGCACTTTTATTATTCGCAATTTCATTATCGTTATTTACTTTACGCTTTAAATTAAGTCTTGTATTTATTTATTATTTTACATTTGGTTTTAATTGCGACTAAAGTTTTAAAATCGACAAACCGGTCATTAAACGGTAAAAACCCCCCTTTATAATAATAATATTACTTATATATATTTGTATTTTTATAAAAGTAAACTAATATAGCGTTAAGCTTTGTTTAAAGATTTTCCCTGTGGAACGAACCGGACTTACTAAAAACTACACTACTATACGATTAGGTACACTGCCTATAAGTGTTGTAGCAAGGTTTAAGTATATCCATTCTCTAAATAAATAAATATCTTGTGTAAAATTGTATCGTATTTAATAGTATTTCCTGCTAAAATATAAAGCTATTTTATATACACCTCGCATAACATCAAGTTATTTTTGGCGCCGCTGCCGGGGAAAAGATAGCTTAAAAGCCGGAAGCGCAACGCTACATAAAAAAAAAAGATTTTTATTTTTAGTTTACTTTTATTAAAATTCACTTTTGTAAAAATACGTTTTAAATATTCAAAAATATAAAAAGAAAAACAAAAATTTATATATTTTTAAGATTTTGTTAAATATTTATGTTTTATAAAGTTTCTTTATTTTTATTTTATAAAAATATAAGTTTTTATTATATAAATATTTTAGATTTTAAAACAGAAAACAGAAAAAAATATAAAATAAAAAAAAACGCGTCGAATTTTAAACTGTACCTGAGTTGAAATTTGGAACACCGCGACTCGCGGAGTTTGCTGCTTGGAATACCGCAACTCGCGGAGTTCTCTCTGACGCGCCTGACAGAACCCTAATCAGCATTTATTACGGAGTAATTATTATTATTAATTTTTAATTAAAACCCTAATTAGGTTTATAGTTTTTAATTAGTTTTAGTTTTTATTATTATTTTGTATATTTAGTTTATTTAGTTAATTAAATTGTAAAATTAATAGTCTTATAAAATAAATAATATAAAAATAATATTTTTATAAAAATTGTAATTTTTACAACTTTTTGTATATTTTTATATTTTGTCCCTTTTTAATTGTTTTAGCATAACTTTTGTATTTTTCGCTCGTATTTAGTTTTAATTCATAGTTTTTGCCATATTTATTTTTACTTCTAGATTTTTAGGCTTTGCCGTAGAATTCCTTAAGTGCTTTTTCTTTAGACTAAGATTTAGGTGCTTTAGAATTTTGCGACGCCTTTTTAAGTTTTAATTTCTTTTTAAGTTATTTCCATTTGGGATTTAGTTTTTCCTGTAAGCTTTAATATTTTTAGAAACCTTTTACCTATGTATCAATTATCATTCCAATTAGTAATCTCAATTTGCGATTATAATTTTAAGTTAGTTGTGGTAATAAGGTTAGGTTAGTCAAGTGTTTTTAAGTTTTATAAGTTTCTTTTATTTTTCCGTCACCTTTTATTTTTCAACCATTTTTCTTTTTCGACCTTTTTCAACATACTCTTTTTCTTTCTTATTTCTCGCTATTCTAGTTTTTAGGACATAGATTTTTATTCTACTTCTTATCTAAATTTCTTAAAATTACGAAAATTTATTTTAAGTGGTTAAATTGATAGACATCAAAATTTTTTGGTTCGTAGTAATAGTTGGATTTGTATGTGCACCGGGTTATTGGAGCCAAACAGTCCTCAATTATATTGAGACCAAACGAATCCTGCCCCTCTGCTGCATCTTTTGGCTATTCGAAACGTGGGCAAAATCAGAAAAGTCTATTGATTGGATAACTTATTATAATTTTTCTTTCCTTTTAAAAACTAATAGGATATTCAGTGAATGCACCGAGCAAGACGTTCATCACCTTTTGTACGTTCACCACCTGTAACTAGATCAAGACATCTAACTAATATTGTCACCATTGATAATCCATTTTTTGAACCCGACCTCACAATTGAGAATCCGGAGAATATTCAGGGACGATTCATAGATCCTGAACCACTAAATTTTCATCCGGAACCACCAATCATTCAAACAGAGATTGTTGAGGAACGAACCATTAAATCAGAATCCTCTAGTGATTCCGATTCAACAAATTCAATTATGGAGAATCTGGAACCTTTAAGTATGGAAGACCGAATGAGAGCTAAACGCACTGGCCAAGGTCACTCAATTACTCATCCAGACATTAATGCTCCAGATTATGAAATCAAAGGACAAATTCTACACATGGTGACTAATCAATGCCAATTTAGTGGTGCGCCGAAGGAATATCCAAATGAACATCTACGTACCTTTAATAGGATCTGCACACTATTTAAAATCCGAGAAGTGGAGGAGAACAGATATATCTCATGTTATTTCCCTGGACTTTAAAGGGAGAAGCCAAAGATTGGTTAGAATCGTTACCTGAAGGGGCGATCGATACATGGGACGTTTTAGTTGAAAATTTTCTTAAACAATTCTTTCCTGCATCTAAAGCCATAAGACTTCAAGGAGAAATTGTTACGTTCACACAGAAGCCAAATGAAACTCTATATGAGGCTTGGACAAGATTTGGAAAGTTATTGAGAGGATGTCCTCAACATGGTTTAGATACCTGTCAAATAGTACAAATATTCTACCAAGGATGCGACATCACTACAAGAAAAGACATAGATATAGCAGCTGGTGGTTCTATTATGAAGAAAACCGAAACTGATGCTTACAAAATTATTGATAACACTGCTTCCCACTCACATGAGTGGCACCAAGAAAAAGATATCGTTAGATCATCTAAAGCAGCTAGAGCCGATTCTAGCCATGACTTAGATTCCATTTCCGCAAAGATAGATGATGTCGAGAGACGAATGGAAAAGATGACTAAAGATATTCACTCAATACGAATTAGTTGTGAGCAGTGTGGAGGACCACATTTGACAAAAGATTGTCTCAGTATTGAATTAACAATGGAACAAAGAGAGAATATTTCATACATAAACCAAAGGCCTGGAAATAATTATCAGAATAATTATCAACCGCCAAGACCGATTTACAATCAAAACCAGAATTATAACAGAAATATTCCATACAACAACCAACAAGGTCCTAGCAATCAACAAGTGTCCAACAATAATTACAATCAGCAAAGACCTAATTTTCAAAACAAACCACCACAACAAACCGATGATAAAAAGCCGAATTTAGAAGATATGATGACGAAGCTAGTTGAAACTCAAACGCAGTTTTTCACATCTCAAAAACAAACTAATGAACAAAATGCTCAAGCATTTAGAAATCAACAAGCTTCTATTCAAAATCTGGAACAAGAAGTAAGTAACCTAGCAAGGTTAATAGGTGAAAGAAAATCGGGAAGTTTACCTAGTGATACAAATGCTAACCCCCGGAATGAAACAGCTAAAGCCATTACCACAAGAAGTGGTAAAACACTTAAACCACCTGAAATACCTGTAACTTCTGATGAAGCTATTCCTACTCCACAAGAACCATAACCTGATCAAGATAAGGAAAAAGAACCGGTAGTTGAAAAGGTTAATGAAGATAACACAATTAAGGATAAACCTTATGTTAAACCATACCAACCACCACTTCCTTACCCGAGTAAAATGAAGAAAGAGAAACTTGAAGCCGAGCAATCTAAATTCTTGGATATGTTTAAACAGATAAATGTAAATCTTCCTTTCATTGATGTGATTTCAGGAATGCCTAGATATGCTAAATTCTTGAAAGATCTGATCACGAATAGAAAGAAAATGGAAGAACTCTCGACCGTTACTATGAATGCTAATTGTTCAGCAGTACTGTTGAATAAGATACCAGAAAAACTATCTGATCCAGGAAGTTTCACAATTCCAAGTTTTCTGGGTAGTCTTAGTTCAATAGAAGCATTGGCAGACTTAGATGCTAGTATAAATTTAATGCCGTATTCACTATACGCTAAACTAGACCTTGGAGAATTGAAACCAACAAGAATAAGTATACAACTAGCTGATCGATCAATAAAATATCCTAGAGGGATAATGGAGAACATGCTAGTTAAAGTTGGTACTTTAGTATTTCCAGTAGATTTTGTTGTTCTGGACATGGAAGAAGATTCTCAAGTTCCTCTCATATTAGGAAGACCATTCTTAAACACGGCTAAAGCAATGATAGACGTATTCGGTAAGAAACTGACCCTAAGTATAGAGGACGAGAGTGTTACCTTTTCAGTTGATAAAGCAATGCAACAACCGCAATCTGCAGATGATACATGTTATTATATTCAAACTATAGATGCACATGCAGAATTATTAGAAGAATTTCCAGAATTACAAGGAACAGGAGAATGTTCTTTAGGAGAAGGTAATGAACCAATTGATGAAGTTGAAATGTTAGCTACACTTATAGCTAATGGATATAAACCAACAACAGAAGAAATTCAAATGCTAAAAGAAGAAGACAGATATCGATATAAATCATCAATAGAAGAACCTCCGAAATTAGAGTTAAAACCACTTCCAAACCATTTGGAATACGCTTATTTACATGGTGAATCTGAATTACCTGTAATAATATCGTCTTCTCTTACTGAAAATGAGAAATCACAACTCATTTCTGTGTTAAAAGCTCATAAACCAGCCATTGCATGGAAGATTCATGATATTAAAGGAATAAGTCCTTCGTATTGCACAAATAAAATCCTTATGGAAGAAGGTCATAAAACGTATGTGCAACACCAATGAAGACTAAATCCTAATATGCAAGATGTAGTTAAGAAAGAGATTATTAAACTGCTAGATGCAGGTTTGATATATCCAATCTCTGATAGTCCATGGGTAAGCCCAGTTCAATGCGTGCCTAAGAAGGGTGGCATGACTATCATTACAAATGAGAAAAATGAGCTTATTCCTACTAGGACTGTAACAGGATGGCGTGTGTGTATTGATTATAGAAAATTAAATGACGCCACCAGAAAAGATCACTTTCCCTTACCTTTCATTGATCAAATGTTGGAAAGATTAGCCGGAAATAGTTACTATTGTTTTCTAGATGGATTTTCCGGATATTTTCAAATTCCAATGGCACCCGAAGATCAAGAGAAAACCACATTCACGTGCCCTTATGGTACTTTTGCTTACAAACGCATGCCATTTGGACTTTGCAACGCCCCTGCAACCTTTCAAAGGTGTATGATGGCGATTTTTCATGACATGATAGAAGAATGCATGGAAGTTTTCATGGATGACTTTTCAGTCTTCGGTGATACATTTGAATCATGTCTAGCTAATCTGGAACGAATGCTTATTAGATGCGAACAATCAAATCTAGTACTTAATTGGGAGAAATGCCATTTCATGATTAAAGAAGGCATCGTTCTTGGACATAAAATTTCAAAAGAAGGAATTGAAGTGGATAGAGCTAAAGTAGATGTAATTGCTAAACTTCCACATCCCACCAATGTTAGAGGAGTTAGGAGTTTTCTAGGGCATGCCGGTTTTTACCGACGTTTCATAAAAGATTTTTCTAAAATTGCCACTCCTATGAATAAACTCCTAGAAAAGGATGCTCCATTCATCTTTTCAGATGAATGTATCAAATCTTTTAATATTCTTAAAGAGAAACTCACTAATGCGCCGATCATGATAACACCAAATTGGAATCTACCATTTGAACTAATGTGCGATGCAAGTGATTTTGCAATGGGAGCCGTTTTAGGACAAAGGATTGAAAAACGATTTCAACCTATATATTATGCTAGTAAGACGTTACAAGGAGCACAAATGAACTATACAACTACTGAAAAAGAACTCCTTGCTATTGTCTTTGCTTTTGACAAATTTCGATCATATCTCGTTCTAGCAAAAACGGTGGTCTATACCGACCATTCTGCTCTTAGATACCTATTTTCAAAACAAGATGCTAAACCAAGATTAATCCGTTGGATCTTACTCTTACAAGAGTTTGATATTGAAATCCGAGATAAAAGACGAGCAGAAAATCTCGCCGCTGATCATCTTTCTCGTCTTGAAAATCCTGAATTAGAAGTTCTAAATGAATCGGCCATACAAGACAACTTTCCTGATGAATATCTATTGAAGATAGATTATAATAAAATTCCATGGTTTGCAGACTATGCAAACTACTTAGTTTATGGATTCCTTGAAAAAGGATTATCCTACCAAAAACGAAAGAAATTCTTCAGTGATATAAAACACTATTTCTGGGAAGATCCACATTTGTTTAAAAGTTGTCCAGATGGAATAATACGCCGATGTGTATTCGGAGATGAAGCTAGTAAAATTTTAAACCATTGTCACACAGGACCAACAGGAGGGCATTATGGACCTCAACTAATAGCAAGAAAAGTGTATGAAGCTGTATTCTATTGGCCTACAATTTACAAAGATGCACACCTTCTTTGCAAATCCTGTGATGCTTGTCAAAGGGCCGAAAAAATAAGTCAACGTGATGAAATGCCACAAAATGTCATCCAAGTATGTGAAGTATTTGACATTTGGGGTATTGACTTTATGGGTCCATTTCCAAAATCTCATAATAATCTCTATATTCTCGTAGCCATTGATTATGTATCTAAATGGGCGGAAGCACAAGCTCTCCCAACTAACGATGCACGTGTTGTAGTCAATTTTTTAAAACATCTTTTTGCAAGTGATGTCGAACGAGGTGTATATAAAATAGTTTATAATTTTAGCAGGAAATACTATTAAATACGATACAATTTTACACAAGATATTTATTTATTTATAGAATGGATATACTTAAACCTTGCTACAACACTTATAGGCAGTGTACCTAATCGTACAGTAGTGTAGTTTTTAGTAAGTCCGGTTCGTTCCACAGGGAAATCTTTAAACAAAGCTCAACGCTATATTAGTTTACTTTTATAAAAATACAAATATATATATATATAAGTAATATTATTATTATAAAGGGGGTTTTTACCGTTTAATGACCGGTTTGTCGATTTTAAAACTTTAGTCGCAGTTAAAACCTAATGTAAAATATAAAATAAATACAAGACTTTAAATTAAAGCGTAAAGTAAATAACGATAATGAAATTGCGAATAATAAAAATGCGAGAAAATAAAATTGCGATAATTAAAAAGTACGATAATTAAAAGTGCGATAAAATAAAATAACAATAAATAAAAGTGCGATAATTAGAAGTGCAATTAAATATAAAATAAAGGAAATTAAATATAAAATAAAAGAATTATGCTTATTTAAACTTCCGTAATCATGATGTTTGACGTGTTGATTTTAGTTTTATGCCCATGGGTTAATTGTCCTTTGTCCTGGATTATTCAATATGTCCGTCTGGTTTTTGTCCATAACAGTCCATCAGTCATAAATATAAATTGCAAGTGTCCTTGTCAAATTATTATTATACCCGAAGATAAATATTCCAACTAATTGGGGATTCGAATTGTAACAAGGTTTTAATACTTTGTTTAATGAATACACCAGGTTATCGACTGCGTGTAAACCAAGGTTTTACTACTTTGTTAACAATTACACCAATTACCCTTGAATGTAATTTCACCCCTGTTTTAATTATTCTAGTGGCTATTAATCCATTCCCGTGTCCGGTTAAATGAACGATTATTCGTACATATAAATACCCCGCCCATCGTGTCCGATCGAGTGTATATGGTAATTTATAGGGACGCCCAATTGTAAATCTTTATATTAACATTAACAAACTTTCATTTAGTTAAACAAATATAAAGCCCATTAATAGCCCATAGCCTAGTTTCCACAAGTGTCGTTCTTTTATCCAAACCCCAATTATGGTACAAAGCCCAATTACCCAATTTTAGTAATTAGCCCAACATCATGATTACTTCATTTTAAATAAGCATAATAATAACTTAGCTACGAGACATTAATATAAAAAGGTTGAACATAACTTACAATGATTAAAAATAGCGTAGCGTTACACGGACAGAATTTCGACTTACACCCTTACAACATTCGCTAACATACCCTTATTATTAGAATTATAATTAAAATTAAAATATAAATTATAAATATAAATATATTTACGTTGAAGAGGAAGAGAAAAAGGATTGAGAAAATAAGATCAGAATTCGGTTGGCTTTATAGCCAGAAGTGAAATTTGGGGCTCCGCGACTCGCGGCAAAAAGCCCTTCAAACTCCGCGAGTCGCGGAGAGGTATTTTCAATTCACACCCTTGGAGTTTCTGGCTGCCGACAGTTTTTAATATATATATATAATATATATATAATTAATATAATTAATTATATATTATATTATATTTATATACATAGTTAACTTGTAATTTTTAGTCCGTTGCGTCGAGCGTTAAGAGTTGACTCTAGTCCCGGTTCCGGATTTTCGAACGTCCTCGCGTACAATTTAATATCTTGTACTTTGCGTTTTGAATCTTGTACTCTTGTGATTTCGAGACGTTTCTTATCAATAATTGGAACCTTTTTGATTGTCTTTTGTTCTTTTGAGCTTTTTGGTCGTTTGCGTCTTCAAATCGTCGAATCTGTCTTTTGTCTTCACCTTTTATTATTTAAACGAATATCACTTGTAAATAGAACAATTGCAACTAAAAGCTTGTCTTTCTTGAGGAATAATGCTATGAAATATATGTTCGTTTTTAGCATTATCAAATATTCCCACACTTGAGCGTTGCTTGTCCTCAAGCAATATTGTCTTGAAATACTAGAATCACTTTTTTATTCTTCACACTTTGTACATCAGTGATTTCTATACGGCGGTATAAACAATGGTAGTAACGATATGGTTTACAGTCCCACATGACTATAAAAATTTAGATCCATTAAGGAAATTGGATCTTTATGAAAACATTTGATCTTTTGAAAATTAAATCTAGTTTTTACCCTAGATAAATTTTCCGGAATAACCCTTTACCGGTGTTTGCAAAATATTTTTGTGGGTTTGGTGGGTTTCAGATTTGAAAATTTTAGCTCAAAACTTGCGGTTTTGTGTCACCCACTTGCTAACCTTGTATTTGGAAAGCAACACGTCCAGTTTACTTGTTCCGTATATTACCTTTCGGCAAACTACCGTCCGGTTGTAAAGGAAAGCGTTGAACAAGCAACTGTTTAAGGCAATGTCCCGTGACATGCTTTTGATTATGGTCTATAACGTGTCGGACGCAATTACTATCCTTGGTAGGAGCAATAGTAAAGCTCACCCTTATAATTTGTCGGTCTGGCACAAGGTCCTGTCTTTGACCATGTTATGCAACCACCGTTCTTACGGTTGACACCCGATTTGGTTCAGGTGACCTAATGAATTCTAGGTGAATTCCTAGGATTTTACGTTCAATGGTAATGAACGCATTGAAAATAGGGTTTTCAGAAAACAAATCGGTTTGTATTTTTGATCAAAATATTTTCTCGTTTAAGCTCGAGTTTAGATATCATTGAATTCCATGAGTTTGTAATTCTCAATCTTTAAGGTCAATCTCAAGGATTGAGTAATATCAGGCTTAAAAGCTGATTTTTAATTTTTAAGGAGATTATCCTTTCTGGGGATCTGATTCATTAGTCTTATCCAGCTAATTTGCATAGTGCCCCCCCCATTGTACGAGATAAATCCTTCTCATGGTTAGGATAAATCTGACCACTTGGCGACCCTGTTTAATGCTGAGGTCCGTGGATTTCCTGCTGATTTTAGTGATGACTTTTCTAGATTTTTCGTCAACCTACAGCTGGTCTGAACGACAACTTCATGACCTAAATCAAGAAGCGCGTGTCTTTTTCGGAAGACTTTACTTCCTTTTAATGATGGAATTGATTCATCGTGTAGATCCATCTCTTCTTTTCTTTCATCGGGTAAAACAGTTTAGTTTAGTTCAAAGCAAAAGTATTTTCAGTTATTTGTTACAAATATATGTGACATATGTTTAAAATAACTTGGTAAATTTTCCCACACTTGGCTTTTTATTTTTCTTTTTATCGTCCTCTATTCCATTTTAAATGAATTTTAACATTTTAGTTTGTTTCTCAATTTATGTCCTTTCCGAGGTAACAATAATTTCGGTGTTAAAACCTAGTTTTATCATTCATAAATATGTATAAACATGATTTGAATTCATTTAATTGAAAAATTTTACTAGAATTGGGTAGTCAGTATATAAGACTAGTGCTGTTCTTTTTTATCAGAGAGCACTAGATTCTAATACAACTACTGCTTTACTAGTATTTTAATGGTAACCAAGTGTTTAATAAAAATTTTTAAAATCCGAAAGAATTTAACCCCTTCCCACACTTAAGCTCTTGCAATGCCCTCATTTGCAAGAAATCAGTAACAATTTAAATTATTGAGGGTGATTTGTGTGAAAATGATTAAATTTTTACCAAAGTTTCCAAATATATTGGCGTTTGTTTGCTGAATGATAAATGGTGCACATCATTTGTTCATTCCGTCTTGTTGTTATTTCACATATATTTTGCATCTTGTCGTCAAAATTACTTGCTTTTGCTGAACTTAATGCCAGTCTTTGAAAATGCGTTGTTTTACCCTGTTGTATACATAAGATAAACTGCAAACATATATACATATTTTTGAAGTTTGGTTTATTACCCCACATTCAAAAATTTATAAAGTATAATATTTTTGGCATACTTTAAATCAATAAAATTAAAAATAATGATAACAAAATTTGTCGCCCCGCCCTCGGGTAAAGTAATTTCGGCTTAATGACCTAGTCTTCAACTCACGACGAATTTTAGAAATCATTTTTTTCAACTTAATGAATTAAAGTAAATTTTGTTTTTAAAATTCACACAAAACTTAAATTAAAAAAAAAATATTAATTTTATATAAAACCTACAAAACAAAAATTCAGAATGGAGGGAGAAAACTAGTTCTTTAGTGTCTGCTAGCGGAAAAGACCAATCGGATTCCATTCTCGGAACTACACGAGAACAGAATAACTAATTCTAGATAACATCGTCTTCTTTTTAGAACATTTGAATCTCCCCACACTTAGGTAGCTGTGGTGTTGAAATTGTGATTAACTTCATCGTCAATTTCTCTTGGTCCATAATCAACTTGCATATCCGTGACTTTTTCTTTAAGCCATTGGTCGGATTCCTGTGTAATATCCACAATTTCAACTAGTTTCTCCTTTTCTTTAGGTGATAGATTGGATACTAAACGGTTACATAACTTAAAGTTCCCCTTGGTTTTAGCATCGCGAATCCGTTTAATAAGTTTCTTCATTGAACTATTAATTACGGGATCATTTAATTTCGTATCAACAACGGGGTTCTTTGTTATCATGTCATCATTAGGTGTTACTTCATTTTCCCCACACTTAGGCGTTTCATTATTGCTAAGTATTACCGTTGGAGTTGGTAAAACAACATGGTTCTTACCAATCGTTTTTGCTGGTTCAACGGTTTTGGTTGGTGGAGATTTAGTCTTTCGAATCATAGAGGTGATCGATTTGTCACCACTACTAAGTGTCATTCTTCCATTTCCTACATCAAATAACGCCCCGGTGGACGCAAAGAATGGTCGACCTAAAATTAGAGGAATGTTTGGGTCCTCTTCTATGTCAATGACAATGAATTCGACTAGAAAGGTTAAATTGCCTACTTGAACGGGTAGGTTGTCAGCAATTCCAACTGGGTGCTTAATGGTTTGATCAAAGAGTCGAACACTCATATCCGTTGGACTTAACTTACCTACACCTAATCTTTTATATAAGGAAAGAGGCATAACACTTACACTTGCACCTAAATCTGCTAGTGCATCATACATGACACAATCACTAAGTAGACAAGGAACAATAAATTCACCCGGATCACCTACCCTAGGTGGAGGTTTTGGTGGAACTGTCTTCACCGGGTTTATATTTACGGCTTTTGTTTCTTGCACTTTCTTATTCTTTTTCTTCTTCTTCTTTCCAGAGGTATCACAATCTTTATTACCTATCACTTGCTCATACTCAACTCCTTTTCTTGGAAACGGGATGGGTGGTTTGTATGGTGCCACCACTGGCTTTACATACTCGGGTGGTGGTGGTGTAACTTCTTCATTGTTACTCTCATCTAAAACCTTCCCATCTTCTGGTGCTGGTTTTTCAGAATTCGTTGAAACCATATTAACATTCTCATTCCGAGTATTTACTTCAGTATTACTCGGTAGCTTTCCTTGTTCCCTCTCACTCATCATGCTAGCAAGAGTACCTACGTGTTTTTCTAGATTCAAAATGGAAGCTTGTTGAGTTCTTAATGACTGATCAAACCTCTCGTTCGTTTGGGTTTGAGTTTCAATAAATTGTGTTTGAGATTCAACTAGCTTGAATACCACGTCTTCCATATTTGACTTTTTCTCTTCGGTTTGTTGTTGTGGTTTATATAAGCCAGGTCTTTGTTGATTGAAAGTGTTGTTTTGAGTTGGTTGGTTATTCGGACCTTGTTGGTTATACCAGTTATTTTCGGGTCCTTTTGGATTGTAAAGAATGTTTTGATTTCGATTGAAGTTTAGCTTTGGCGGTTGATAATTATTTTGATAATTATTTCCAGGCCTTTGGTTCATATAGGAAACATTCTCTCGTTGTTCCAATGTTGGTTCAATGTGACAATCTTTCAATAAGTGTGGTCCACCGCATAGCTCACAACTGATTCGTATTGCGTGAATATCTTTATTCATCTTTTCCATTCGTCTTTCGAAAGCATCTATTTTTGCGGAAACGGAATCAAAGTCATGGCTAGAATCGGCTCTAGCCACTTTAGATGAACGAAAAATATCTTTTTCTTGGTGCCACTCATGCGAGTGGGAGGCTGTGTTATCAATAATTTTGTAAGCTTCAGTTGCGGTTTTCTTCATAATGGAACCACCAGCTGTTATGTCGATGTCTTTTCGTGTAGCAACGTTGACACCTTGGTAGAATATTTGTACTATTTGGTAAGTGTCTAAACCGTGTTGAGGACATCCTCTCAACATCCTTCCGAATCTTGTCCACGCCTCATATAATGTTTCATTTGGCTTTTGCGCGAACGTAACAATTTCTCCTTGAAGTCTCACGGCTTTAGATGCCGGAAAGAATTGTTTAAGAAATTTTTCAACTAAAACATCCCATGTGTCAATCGCCCCTTCAGGTAACGATTCTAACCAATCTTTGGCTTCTCCCTTTAAAGTCCAGGGAAACAACATGAGATAGATCTGCTCATCTTCCACTTCTCGGATTTTGAATAGTGTACAAATTCTTTTAAACGTACGAAGGTGTTCGTTAGGATCTTCATTCGGTGCACCACTGAATTGGCATTGGTTAGTTACCATGTGTAGGATTTGTCCTTTAATTTCATAATCTGGAGCATTAACTTCTGGATGAGTAATTGCGTGACCTTGGCCAGTGCGTTTAGCTCTCATTCGGTCTTCCATACTTAAAGGTTCCAGATTCTCCATAATTGAATTTGTTGACTTGGTATCAATAGATGATTCTGATTTAATAGTTCGTTCCTCAACAATCTCTGTTTGAATGATTGGTGGTTCCGGAGGAAAGTTTAATGGTTCAGGATCTATGAACCGTTCCTGAATATTTTCTGGATTCTCAATTGTGAGGTTTGGTTCAAAAAATGGATTATTGGAAATTTGAACTGAAGTACTTGGTCGACTGGATGACGATTCTAAAGAAAAATCAACGGCGGTTATATTTGTTAAACGATGTCTTGATCGAGTTACAGGTGGTGAACGTACAAAAGGTGATGAACGTCTTGCTCGGTGCATTCACTGAATATTCTATTAGTTTTAAAAAGGAAAGAAAAATTATAATAAGTTATCCAATCAATAGACTTTTCTGATTTTGCCCACGTTTCGAATAGCCAAAAGATGCAGCAGAGGGGCAGGATTCGTTTGGTCTCAATATAATTGAGGACTGTTTGGCTCCAATAACCCGGTCCACATACAAATCCAACTATTACTACGAACCAGAAAATTTTGATGTCTATCAATTTAACCACTTAAAATAAATTTTCGTAATTTTTAGAAATTTAGATAAGAAGTAGAAAAAAAATTCTAAGTCCTAAAACTAGAATAGCGAGAAATAAGAGAGAAAAAGAGTTCGTCGAAAAAGGTCGAAAAAGAAAAATGGTTGAAAAATAAAAGGTGACGGAAAAATAAAAGAAACTTATAAAAACTTAAAAATACTTAACTAATTTAACCTTATTACTACAACTAACTTAAAATTATAATCGCAAATTGATATTACTAATTGGAATGATAATTGATACATAGTAAAAGGTCTAAAAATATTAAAGCTTACAAGGAAAAACTAAATCTCAATTGGAAATATCTTAAAAAGAAACTAAAACTTAAAAAGGCGTCGCAAAATTCTAAAGCACCTAAATCTTAGTCTAAAGAAAAAGCACTTAAGGAATTCTACGGCAAAGCCTAAAAATATAGGAGTAAAAATAACTATAGCAAAAACTAAGTTTAAAATTAAATATGAGCTAAAAAAATACAAATATTACGCTACAACGATTAAAAAGGTACAAAATATAAAAATATACAAAAAGTTGTAAAAAGTACAATTTTTATAAAAATATTATTTTTATATTATTTATTTTATAAAACTATTAATTTTACAATTTAATAAAATTAATTAAACTAAAATACAACAAATTAAATAAAAAGTAAAAGTAAAATTAAAATTAATAATAATAATAATAATAATTAGGTTTTAATAATAATAATAATTAAAAATAACCCGTGATTAGGGTTTTTGTCCGTGTGTCAGAAGACCTCCGCGAGTCGCGGCAAAAAGAGAAGAAAACCCCGCAAGTCGCGGGGTTCAGAATTTGAGCTGACAGGTTTCACTTTTACGCGTTTTTCTTTGTTTTTTTTTTTTTTTATTATTTTTTTTGTTTTCTGTTTTTTAATTAAATAAAAGATATTAAAATTAAAACTTATATTTTTATAAACTAAAATAAAAATAAAGAAACTTATAAAACTTAAATATTTAACAAAATCCTAAAAATACTAATATTTTTGTTTTTTTTCTTTTTATATTTTTCGAATTTTTAAAACGTAATTTTACAAAAACGACTTTTAATAAAAGTAGATAAAAATCTTTTTTTTTTTTATTAGCGTTGCGCTTCCGGTTTTTAAGATGTATTCCCCGGCAGCGGCGCCAAAAATACTTGATGTCGAACGAGGTGTATATAAAATAGTTTATAATTTTAGCAGGAAATACTATTAAATACGATACAATTTTACACAAGATATTTATTTATTTATAGAATGGATATACTTAAACCTTGCTACAACACTTATAGGCAGTGTACCTAATCGTACAGTAGTGTAGTTTTTAGTAAGTCCGGTTCGTTCCACAGGGAAATCTTTAAACAAAGCTCAACGCTATATTAGTTTACTTTTATAAAAATACAAATATATATATATAAGTAATATTATTATTATAAAGGGGGTTTTTACCGTTTAATGACCGGTTTGTCGATTTTAAAACTTTAGTCGCAGTTAAAACCTAATGTAAAATATAAAATAAATACAAGACTTTAAATTAAAGCGTAAAGTAAATAACGATAATGAAATTGCGAATAATAAAAATGCGATATAAAATATAAAATAAATACAAGACTTTAAATTAAAGCGTAAAGTAAATAACGATAATGAAATTGCGAATAATAAAAATGCGAGAAAATAAAATTGCGATAATTAAAAAGTACGATAATTAAAAGTGCGATAAAATAAAATAACAATAAATAAAAGTGCGATAATTAGAAGTGCAATTAAATATAAAATAAAGGAAATTAAATATAAAATAAAAGAATTATGCTTATTTAAACTTCCGTAATCATGATGTTTGACGTGTTGATTTTAGTTTTATGCCCATGGGTTAATTGTCCTTTGTCCTGGATTATTCAATATGTCCGTCTGGTTTTTGTCCATAACAGTCCATCAGTCATAAATATAAATTGCAAGTGTCCTTGTCAAATTATTATTATACCCGAAGATAAATATTCCAACTAATTGGGGATTCGAATTGTAACAAGGTTTTAATACTTTGTTTAATGAATACACCAGGTTATCGACTGCGTGTAAACCAAGGTTTTACTACTTTGTTAACAATTACACCAATTACCCTTGAATGTAATTTCACCCCTGTTTTAATTATTCTAGTGGCTATTAATCCATTCCCGTGTCCGGTTAAATGAACGATTATTCGTACATATAAATACCCCGCCCATCGTGTCCGATCGAGTGTATATGGTAATTTATAGGGACGCCCAATTGTAAATCTTTATATTAACATTAACAAACTTTCATTTAGTTAAACAAATATAAAGCCCATTAATAGCCCATAGCCTAGTTTCCACAAGTGTCGTTCTTTTATCCAAACCCCAATTATGGTACAAAGCCCAATTACCCAATTTTAGTAATTAGCCCAACATCATGATTACTTCGTTTTAAATAAGCATAATAATAACTTAGCTACGAGACATTAATATAAAAAGGTTGAACATAACTTACAATGATTAAAAATAGCGTAGCGTTACACGGACAGAATTTCGACTTACACCCTTACAACATTCGCTAACATACCCTTATTATTAGAATTATAATTAAAATTAAAATATAAATTATAAATATAAATATATTTACGTTGAAGAGGAAGAGAAAAAGGATTGAGAAAATAAGATCAGAATTCGGTTGGCTTTATAGCCAGAAGTGAAATTTGGGGCTCCGCGACTCGCGGCAAAAAGCCCTTCAAACTCCGCGAGTCGCGGAGAGGTATTTTCAATTCACACCCTTGGAGTTTCTGGCTGCCGACAGTTTTTAATATATATATATAATATATATATAATTAATATAATTAATTATATATTATATTATATTTATATACATAGTTAACTTGTAATTTTTAGTCCGTTGCGTCGAGCGTTAAGAGTTGACTCTAGTCCCGGTTCCGGATTTTCGAACGTCCTCGCGTACAATTTAATATCTTGTACTTTGCGTTTTGAATCTTGTACTCTTGTGATTTCGAGACGTTTCTTATCAATAATTGGAACCTTTTTGATTGTCTTTTGTTCTTTTGAGCTTTTTGGTCGTTTGCGTCTTCAAATCGTCGAATCTGTCTTTTGTCTTCACCTTTTATTATTTAAACGAATATCACTTGTAAATAGAACAATTGCAACTAAAAGCTTGTCTTTCTTGAGGAATAATGCTATGAAATATATGTTCGTTTTTAGCATTATCAGCAAGGTTTGGAACACCGAAAGCTTTAATAAGTGATCGAAGAACTCATTTCTGTAATAATCAACTTGAGAAAGTTCTCAAAATATATGGAGTAACTCATAAAATCTCCACCGCATATCATCCACAAACAAGTGGACAAGTTAAAAATACCAACCGAGCTTTAAAACGTATTCTAGAGAAAACCGTAGGATCAAATCCGAAGGAATGGTCCATTAAATTGGAGGATGCACTCTGGGCTTTTAGAACAGCCTACAAAACTCCAATTGGAACCACACCTTTTAGACTTGTTTATGAAAAAGCATGTCATCTTCCAGTAGAAATTAAACACAAAGTATTTTGGGCTTTGAAGACATGTAATCTTGATTTACATGAAGCTGGACGTCTACGGTTAAGTCAACTAAATGAATTAGAAGAATTGAGACATGAAGCATACGAAAATTCGTTAATCTATAAGAAAGAACGAAGAAATGGCATGATAAAAGAATCAGAAGTTTAAAAGAATTTAAAGAAGGAGACATAGTTCTTCTTTTCAATTCACGATTCAAGCTATTTCCTGGAAAATTGAAATCAAGATGATCTGGACCATTCATAGTTAAAAGAGTTTTTCCATACGGAACAGTAGAATTGATAAATTCAAATGGGATTGAATTTAAAGTTAATGGTCACAGAGTTAAACACTACATAGATAGTCCGATGGAAGTCGACAACGAAGTTAATCACAATTTTGACACCACAGCTAACTAAGTGTGGGGAGAATCAAGTCTTTAAAGGATAATATGTATTTCTGTTAGAGTTAGTTTGTCTGTTTTCGTGTAGTTCTCGAAAATAGAACCCGAATGGTCTTTCCCTAGCAGACCCTAAAGAACTAGTCTTCACCCCCCATTCTGAATTTTTATTTTTTTAGGAAATGAAGACTGCCTGTGAACTAAACCATGGTCTAATGCTACACGCTTTGATCACTAAACGTAATAATGACACACTACCAAGTGAAATAGTATCAGTAATCAGAGAAAGATTGGACGGAGTAAGAAAAGAATCCAGATGCGAAGATAATAAGTCACAATTTGGTAAAGGAAAATCAAAATCTGCAGCGAAAAGAAGAGCACCGAATTTGTCAATGTTCACATGAAGGTAAATGTTCAAATAATCAAACCTATTCAAACACCGAATTTGTTACTTTATGCAGAGACGGACCGTTCATATGTTTAGAAGAAAAAACACTGAATGCTCGAGGTTACGCCTATGTAGCCATGGAAAACCAATTAAACCGACTATCTTATGAATGGGATAGATCATATAACTAAGAAATCTATTTCACAGGTATGTTTGTACAGTTTTTATTTTTTTTTTATTTTTTTTTTAACCTTTTGATAATAAACGCTAATTTGTTCGCTATAAAGTATTAAATTGGTATTGAATAAAATTAGATTTTGCGACCGAAATTATTGATATCATTCAAAAATTTATTACATCACTGCGAAATTTAACGTTTATTCTTAAGGTATAAATATCTTTAATCAATCAACCCAAAATATTTCAAAAATTCGTCATGAGTTAAATTAGGTCTTGGAACCGAAATTACTTTATCGAAAAGAGGGACGTATATTTTTGATAATATTTGATTGATTAAAGTGGGATAAAAAGCCAAAAAGATTTTTAATTTTATTTTTACCATGTTTTTAAAATTAATATATAAATTTTAAATTAATATTGTACACTTTGTAAAATCAATATATTTAAAATTGTAAATATTCGAAAAATTAATATAAGTTTGGTGTGAATTTATAATATAAAAATTTAAATTAAGTTTGGTGTGAATTTTATTTTTATGAATTTTTAAATTTAAGTTTGGTATGAATTTTTAATATTAATTTTGAATTTTATGTATTTTTAATTTAAGTTGGTGTGAATTTAAAAACAAAAATTTACTTTATCTCATTAAGTTAAAAATATGATTTTTAAAATTCGTCGTAAGTTGAAGACTAGGTCGTTGAACCGAAATTGCTTTACCCAAGGGAGGGACGAGAACTTTTATTATCATTATTTTTAATCTTATTGAATTAAAGTATTCCAAAAACATTAAAAAAACCAAAAAATCTTAGCTTTTAAAACAATCGCTACAAAAAGACAAATTTTAAAATTTTGTCGAAGGACGGACTAGGACATCGATCCGAAACGACCTCGTCCTAAAACAAAGGAAAACAAAATTTTAAATTTATTTTATATATGTTTTATAAATTAAGGCTTATTAAAAAAAAACACCGCGACTCGAGGAGTTTGTAAGCATAAAACACCACGACTCGCGGAGTTCCAAAAATACCGAAAAAAATAAAAGGGGCAGAACTGATTAGTCCCCAACCCACACCACACATACAGCGAAAATAAACCCGAAAAACCCGAGAAAACACCCCCAAAATCACAATTTTTAACCGTTAATCATCAAATCTTTTACTAAAATCATGTTAAGAAGGATGCTATCAAGGAATTACTCAAGAAAAACGGTAAATTTCTACACCTAAACACCATTTAATCCGAAAATTAGTGTTCTTGAGCAATTTTATACCCAATTCGATTTTGATGCTTTTTAGTGTAATTATGCTTCAATTGTTTATGTATTATGCTTGTATAACCTAGATTGATGCTATTTAACATGATTAGAAACCTTAAACTTCAAATTTTGAGTAATCTAGGGTTTGTGTTCTTGAGCAAATTTGGGGCTTTTTGATATAAACAGGTTATGGCCAATTTTTGTCATGAATTGTTGCTAAATTAAGTAGTGTAACATGTTTAGGTAGTTAAATGATCCAAACTTTGAGCCTAAACATGATTTTGAGAATTAAAGTGGACTTTTTCAAGTCTAAAATTCATGAACTTGATTTTTGAGAGATAATGTCATTTGAAACTTGTTTAATTGCTAGTAATGATTATTTTGACATGTTATTTGAGTTGAATGCTTATGAACTTGGCGAACATTTTCATATATGCTTATTTGAAAAAGTGTAGATTTGATGAAAATATGAAAATGAGCTTAAGTTTGATATAAATTGATCATGTCATTGTAATTATTTTGATTGATGATTTTGCTGACACTAATGCATATTTGGATGCACAAAAATTGTGTTTGATGTGTTTTGCAGACTGAAAGGGGTGAATCTTCATCCCAAACTCGCAATGCTCCTGCTGAGAATGCGGAACAACAGGAGGTGGATAACTACTACAAACAAGATATACCTCATCCAGTCATGACATTTTCTGATATGCACTTGGAAGATTTGCACCCGAACCTGAGATTTGACAGACTTTGGATAGATTATCCAAAATACCAAAGGGGTTTGCATACTCTTCATTCTAAAGTTGTTGAGGTACCTAGGGTCATAGAATGGGGACCATTAGAAGCTGTAGAATTAGCCGGGCCAATTAGGGAATTACTTGCACAGAGGTATGGTAATTCTACTTTTAACGACTGGGTACGTTTATTCACCATGCGTAGACCTGTATATAAAGTATGGTGTGAAGAATTGTTGTATAGTATAGAATTAAATGATCGGGTAGCTAGTTTAACCGATCGATCTTTTATTAGATTTTTGTTAGGAGGTTCGATGCGCCACATGTCTTTACTAGACATGGCTCAGGCTTTACGTATATATACGCTTGAGGAGTTAGCATCTGCCGATTGTAGAGGGTTGATACTAAATGGTAGAAAGATAGACGAAAATTTTGATACGCATGGTGTATGGAGTCAGATGACTAGCCATCACCGATTTGAAGGGGGGAATTACTCTTATTTGGATATAGATAGAGCAGAGTTAAGAGTAATTCATAGGTTTTTAGCTAATTCGATTACACAAAGAGGTAAGAACAAGGAAAAGGTAAATGAACAGGATTTGTTTTACCATATGTGTATTCGAGACCCACAAAGCGCTGTAAGTATACCTTATTGTGTGGGTTATTATTTATCAGCTATGGTTAGGGGGATGAGACCGCATAGCATAATAGGAGGTGCTATATTTATTACTTTGATTGCTGAATATCTCGGTGTGGATATAAGTCGGAGGGATTATTAGTCGAAGAACCAGAACCCCGCGATACAATAGGTTTAAATGTATACCATGGTGCGAAAGTTTTGAAGAGGCGAAATAACGCCGCAGTACAATACCATGGTAGACATCCACAGGTTGAGAGAAACCAACAGCAAGGTAATGTAGGAGGGGAAATGAAATGGCAGAAATGCAAAGGTTTATAGCTTCACAAGAGTATGAAAATGCTAGACATAGAGCATTTGAAGATTGGAAAGTTCATCAAAACCAAATCATAGCTTATTGCCAACATATAGGTAGAAACTATATTCCTACTCCATCGCCCATATTCCCTCCCTGGTCTATAGAGATTCAACCACCGTATCCTACGTATAACCCAGCCGAAGCATTTTATAGCACCTATGGTTATGCATGGAACCCCTACTGGTATCAGTATCATCCCTAGTCTACTTAGTTTTTATTTATTTTATAATTTGTAATGTTGATACATTTAATACTTATGTTAATATTGTAATAGTTTTTATAATTTTCTAACTTTTATTATTAGATTTTAATAATTGTTGAATGTGGGGTAATATACCAAACTTCAAAAATATGTATATATGTTTGTAGTTTATCTTATGTAAACAACAGGGTAAAACAACGCATTTTCAAAGACTGGCATTTAGTTCAGCAAAAGCAACTAATTTTTGACGAAAAGATGCAAAATATATGTGAAATAACAACAAGACGGAATGAACAAATGATATGCACCATTTATCATTCAGCAAGCAAACACAAATATGTTTGGAAACTTTGGTAAAATTTAATCATTTTCACACAAATCACCCTCAATAATTTTAATTGTTACTGATTTCTTGCAAATAAGGGCATTGCAAGATCTTAAGTGTGGGAAGGGGTTAAATTCTTTCGGATTTTAAAATTTTTACTTTATACACTTGGTTACCATTAGAAATACTAGTAAAGTAGTAGTTGTATTAGAATCTAGTGCTCTCTGATAAAAAAGAACAGCCCTAGTCTTATATACTGACTACCCAATTCTAGTAAAATTTTTCAAAATTTTCAACTAAATGAACTCAAAATCATGTTTATACATATTTATGAACGATAAAACTAGGTTTTAACACCGAAATTATTGTTACCTCGGAAAGGACATAAATTGAGAAACAAACAAAAATGTTAAAATTCATTTAAAATGGAATAGAGGACAATAAAAAGGAAAATAAAAGCCAAGTGTGGGAAAATTTACCAAGATATTTTAAACATATGTCACATATTTCTGTACAAATAACTGAAAATACTTTTGCTTTGGACTAAACTAAAAAGTTTTACCTGATTTACTGTAAGAAAGATGGATCTACACGATGAATCAATTCCATCATTAAAAGGAAGTAAAGTCTTCCGAAAAAGAAACGCGCTTCTTGATTTAGGTCAGGAAGTTGTCGTCTAGACTAGCTGTAGGTTGACGAAAAACCTAGAAAAGTCATCACTAAAATCAGCAGGAAATCCACGGACCTCGGCATTAAACAGGGTCGCCAAGTGGTCAGATTTATCCTAACCATGAGAAGGATTTATCTCGTAAAATGAGGGGCACCATGCAAATTAGCTGGATAAGACTAATGAATCAAATCCCCAGAAAGGATAATCTCCTTAAAAGATCAAAAATCAGCTTTTAAGACTGATATTACTCAATCCTTGAGATTGACCTTAAAGATTGAGAATTCAAACTCATGGAATTCAATGATATCTAAACTCGAGCTTGAACGAGAAAATATTTTGATCAAAATTACAAACCGATTTGTTTTCTGAAAAACCATTTTCAATGCGTTCATTACCATTGAACGTAAAATCCTAGGAATTCACCTGGAATTCATTAGGTCACCTGAACCAAATCGGGTGTCAACCGTAAGAACGGTGGTTGCATAGCATGGTCAAAGACAGGACCTTGTGCCAGACCGGAAAATTATAAGGGTGAGCTTTACTATTGCTCCTACCAAGGATAGTAATTGCATCCAACACGTTATAGACCATAATTAAAAGCATGTCAGGGGACATTGTGAAATGTCCCGTTCTTATTGATTAAAAACGTTCCATATTAATTGATTTCGTTGCGAGGTTTTGACCTCTATATGAGACGTTTTTCAAAGACTGCATTCATTTTTAAAACAAACCATAACCTTTATTTCATAAATAAAGGTTTAAAAAGCTTTACGTAGATTATCAAATAATGATAATCTAAAATATCCTGTTTACACACGACCATTACATAATGGTTTACAATACATATATGTTACATCGAAATCAGTTTCTTGAATGCAGTTTTTACACAATATCATACAAATATGGACTCCAAATCTTGTCCTTATTTTAGTATGCAACAGCGGAAGCTCTTAGTATTCACCTGAGAATAAACATGCTTTAAACGTCAACAAAAATGTTGGTGAGTTATAGGTTTAACCTATATATATCAAATCGTAACAATAGACCACAAGATTTCATATTTCAATACACATCCCATACATAGAGATAAAAATCATTCATATGGTGAACACCTGGTAACCGACATTAACAAGATGCATATATATAAGAATATCCCCATCATTCCGGGACACCCTTCGGATATGATATAAATTTCGAAGTACTAAAGCATCCGGTACTTTGGATGGGGTTTGTTAGGCCCAATAGATCTATCTTTAGGATTCGCGTCAATTAGGGTGTCTGTTCCCTAATTCTTAGATTACCAGACTTAATAAAAAGGGGCATATTCGATTTCGATAATTCAACCATAGAATGTAGTTTCACGCACTTGTGTCTATTTTGTAAATCATTTATAAAACCTGCATGTATTCTCATCCCAAAAATATTAGATTTTAAAAGTGGGACTATAACTCACTTTCACAGATTTTTACTTCGTCGAGAAGTAAGACTTGGCCACTGGTTGATTCACGAACCTATAACAATATATACATATATATCAAAGTATGTTTAAAATATATTTACAACACTTTTAATACATTTTGATGTTTTAAGTTTATTAAGTCAGCTGTCCTCGTTAGTAACCTACAACTAGTTGTCCACAGTTAGATGTACAGAAATAAATTGATAAATATTATCTTGAATCAATCCACGACCCAGTGTATACGTATCTCAGTATTGATCACAACTCAAACTATATATATTTTGGAATCAACCTCAACCCTGTATAGCTAACTCCAACATTCACATATAGAGGGTCTATGGTTGTTCCGAAATATATATAGATGTGTCGACATGATAGGTCGAAACATTGTATACGTGTCTATGGTATCTCAAGATTACATAATATACAATATAAGTTGATTAAGTTATGGTTGGAATAGATTTGTTACCAATTTTCACGTAGCTAAAATGAGAAAAATTATCCAATCTTGTTTTACCCATAACTTCTTCATTTTAAATCCGTTTTGAGTGAATCAAATTGCTATGGTTTCATATTGAACTCTATTTTATGAATCTAAACAGAAAAGTATAGGTTTATAGACGGAAAAATAAGTTACAAGTCGTTTTTGTAAAGGTAGTCATTTCAGTCGAAAGAACGACGTCTAGATGACCATTTTAGAAAACATACTTCCACTTTGAGTTTAACCATAATTTTTGGAAATAGTTTCATGTTCATAATAAAAATCATTTTCTCAGAATAACAACTTTTAAATCAAAGTTTATCATAGTTTTTAATTAACTAACCCAAAACAGCCCGCGGTGTTACTACGACTGTGTAAATCCGGTTTTACGGTGTTTTTCGTGTTTCCAGGTTTTAAATCATTAACTTAGCATATCATATAGATATAGAACATGTGTGTAGTTAATTTTAAAAGTCAAGTTAGAAGGATTAACTTTTGTTTGCGAACAAGTTTAGAATTAACTAAACTATGTTCTAGTGATTACGAGTTTAAACCTTTGAATAAGATAGTTTTATATATATGAATCGAATGATGTTATGAACATCATTACTACCTCAAGTTTAGTAGGTAAACCTACTGGAAGTGACAAGAAATTATCTAGCTTCAAAGGATCTTGGATGGCTTGAAAGTTCTTGAAGTAGGATCATGACACAAAAACAAGTTCAAGTAAGATTTTTACTCGAATTAAGATAGTTTATAGTTATAGAAATTGAATCAAAGTTTGAATATGAATATTACCTTGAATAAGAAAGATAACCTACTGTATATAACAAAGGTTTCTTGATCTTAGATGATTACTTGGAATGGATTAGAAAGCTTGGAAGTAAATTAGTAAACTTGAAGGGATTTTTAAAGTGTTCTTGAAGTGTTCTTCCTATGATGATTATAGCTTGATTCTTGAAGTAATTTTTGATGAAGATGATGATTAACTACTGAAAAAATACGTGAGAGAGAATTAGAAAGAGAATTGGAAGTGAAATGGAGTGAATGATGAGTGGTAATTGGTGAGTGGTGAGTGGGGTTAAAAGGAGTTCTAGTTAGTTGACTAGCTCATGGTAGAACTTATAATTGATTAGTCATACGGGTAAGAATACGACTAGAATTCTTGATGAAAGAAAAGAATGGAAAAGTAACTGTAACCATTTTCGTTAAGTATGAGTGTTTTGATATATGTCTTGAAGTCTTCCAAAAGTATTTTAATACATCTAAATACACTACATGTATATACATTTTAACTGAGTCGTTAAGTCATCGTTAGTCGTTACATGTAAGTGTTGTTTTGAAACCTTTAAGTTAACGATCTCAATTAATGTTGTTAACCCATTGTTTATTATATCTAATGAGATGTTAAATTATTATATTATCATGATATTATGATATATTAATATATCTTAATATGATATATATACATTTAAATGTCGTTACAACGATAATCGTTACATATATGTCTCGTTTCGAAATCCTTAAGTTATAGTCTTGTTTATATGTATATAACTAATTTTTAATATACTTATGGAGATACTTACTTATCATAATCTCATGTTAACCATATGTATATCCATATATATATCGTCATGTCGTTTTTACAAGTTTTAACGTTCGTGAATCGCCGGTCAACTTGGGTGGTCAATTGTCTATATGAAACATATTTCAATTAATCAAGTCTTAACAAGTTTGATTGCTTAACATGTTGGAAACATTTAATCATGTAAATATCAATCTCAATTAATATATATAAACATGGAAAAGTTCGGGTCACTACAGTACCTACCCGTTAAATAAATTTCGTCCCGAAATTTTAAGCTGTTGAAGGTGTTGACGAATCTTCTGGAAATAGATGCGGGTATTTCTTCTTCATCTGATCTTCACGCTCCCAGGTGAACTCGGGTCCTCTACGAGCATTCCATCGAACCTTAACAATTGGTATCTTGTTTTGCTTAAGTCTTTTAACCTCACGATCCATTATTTCGACGGGTTCTTCGATGAATTGGAGTTTTTCGTTGATTTGGATTTCATCTAACGGAATAGTGAGATCTTCTTTAGCAAAACATTTCTTCAAATTCGAGACGTGGAAAGTGTTATGTACAGACGCGAGTTGTTGAGGTAACTCAAGTCGGTAAGCTACTGGTCCGACACGATCAATAATCTTGAATGGTCCAATATACCTTGGATTTAATTTCCCTTGTTTACCAAATCGAACAACGCCTTTCCAAGGTGCAACTTTAAGCATGACCATCTCTCCAATTTCAAATTCGATATCTTTTCTTTTAATGTCAGCGTAGCTCTTTTATCAACTTTGGGCGGTTTTCAACCGTTGTTGAATTTGGATGATCTTCTCGGTAGTTTCTTGTATAATCTCCGGACCCGTAATCTTTCTATCCCCCACTTCACTCCAACGAATCGGAGACCTGCACTTTCTACCATAAAGTGCTTCAAACGGCGCCATCTCAATGGTAGCTGTTGTTGTAGGAAAATTCTGCTAATGGTAGATGTCGATCCCAACTGTTTCCGAAATCAATAACACATGCTCGTAGCATGTCTTCAAGCGTTTGTATCGTCCTTTCGCTCTGCCCATCAGTTTGTGGATGATAGGCAGTACTCATGTCTAGACGAGTTCCTAATGCTTGCTGTAATGTCTGCCAAAATCTTGAAATAAATCTGCCATCCCTATCAGAGATAATAGAGATTGGTATTCCATGTCTGGAGACGACTTCCTTCAAATACAGTCGTGCTAACTTCTCCATCTTATCATCTTCTCTTATTGGCAAGAAATGTGCTGATTTGGTGAGACGATCAACTATTACCCAAATAGTATCAAAACCACTTGCAGTCCTTGGAAATTTAGCAACATCGGCTTTCATACCCGGCCACCAAAAATGTTTCTTGAGATCCTTGTACATCTTCCCCGTTCCAGGATGTATTGAGTATCTGGTTTTATGAGCTTCTCTAAGTACCATTTCTCTCATATCTCCAAATTTTGGTACCCAAATCCTTTCAGCCCTATACCGGGTTCCGTCTTCCCGAATATTAAGATGCTTCTCCGATCCTTTGGGTATTTCATCCTTTAAATTTCCCTCTTTTAAAACTCCTTGTTGCGCCTCCTTTTTTTTGAGTAGTAAGGTTATTATGAACCATTATATTCATAGATTTTACTCGAATGGGTTCTCTGTCCTTCCTGCTCAAGGCATCGGCTACCACATTTGCCTTCCCCGGGTGGTAACGAATCTCAAAGTCGTAATCATTCAATAATTCAATCCACCTACGCTGCCTCATATTCAGTTGTTTCTGATTAAATATGTGTTGAAGACTTTTATGGTCAGTATATATAATACTTTTGACCCCATATAAGTAGTGCCTCCAAGTCTTTAATGCAAAAACAACCGCGCCTAATTCCAAATCATGCGTCGTATAATTTTGTTCATGAATCTTCAATTGTCTAGACGCATAAGCAATCACCTTCGTTCGTTGCATTAATACACAACCGAGACCTTGCTTTGATGCGTCACAATAAATCACAAAATCATCATTCCCTTCAGGCAATGACAATATAGGTGCCGTAGTTAGCTTTTTCTTCAATAACTGAAACGCTTTCTCGTGTTCATCATTCCATTCAAATTTCTTTCCTTTATGCGTTAATGCAGTCAAGGGTTTTGCTATTCTGGAAAAGTCTTGGATGAACCTTCTGTAGTAACCAGCTAGTCCTAAAAACTGGCGTATGTGTTTCGGAGTTTTCGGGGTTTCCCACTTTTCAACAGTTTCTATCTTTGCCGGATCCACCTTAATACCTTCTTTTTTCACTATGTGACCGAGGAATTGAACTTCTTCCAATCAAAATGTACACTTTGAAAACTTAGCGTACAATTCTTCCTTCCTCAATACTTCTAACACCTTTCTCAAATGTGCACCGTGTTCTTGGTCATTCTTTGAGTAAATAAGTATGTCATCAATGAAAACAATGACAAACTTGTCAAGGTATGGTCCACACACTCGGTTCATAAGGTCCATGAACACAGCTGGTGCATTAGTTAAACCAAACGGCATGACCATAAACTCGTAATGACCGTAACGTGTTCTGAAAGCAGTCTTTGGAATATCATCTTCTTTCACCCGCATTTGATGATACCCGGAACGTAAGTCAATCTTTGAATAAACAGACGAGCCTTGTAGTTGATCAAATAAGTCGTCGATTCTCGGTAGTGGGTAGCAGTTCTTGATGGTAAGTTTGTTCAACTCTCGGTAGTCGATACACAACCTGAATGTACCATCTTTCTTCTTGACAAACAAAACAGGAGCTCCCCACGGTGATGTGCTTGGTCGAATGAAACCACGCTCTAAAAGTTCTTGTAATTGGCTTTGTAGTTCTTTCATCTCGCTGGGTGCGAGTCTGTAAGGAGCACGAGCTATTGGTGCAGCTCCTGGTACATGATCTATTTGAAATTCAACGGATCGATGTAGGCTTAATCCCGGTAATTCTTTCGGAAATACATCGGGAAATTCTTTTGCGACGGGAACATCATTGATGCTCTTTTCTTCAGTTTGTACTTTCTCGACGTGTGCTAGAACAGCATAGCAACCTTTTCTTATTAGTTTTTGTGCCTTCAAATTACTAATAAGATGTAGCTTCGTGTTGCCCTTTTTTCCGTACACCATTAAGGGTTTTCCTTTTTCTCGTATAATGCGAATTGCATTTTTGTAACAAACGATCTCTGCTTTCACTTCTTTCAACCAGTCCATACCGATTATCACATCAAAACTCCCTAACTCTACTGGTATCAAGTCAATCTTAAATGTTTCGCTAACCAGTTTAATTTCTCGATTCCGACATATATTATCTGCTGAAATTAATTTACCATTTGCTAATTTGAGTAAAAATTTACTATCCAAAGGCGTCAATGGACAACTTAATTTAGCACAAAAATATCTGCTCATATAGCTTCTATCCGCACCCGAATCAAATAAAACGTAAGCAGATTTATTGTCAATAAGAAACGTACCCGTAACAAGCTCCGGGTCTTCCTGTGCCTCTGCCGCATTAATATTGAAAACTCTTCCGCGGCCTTGTCCATTCGTGTTCTCCTGGTTCGGGCAATTTCTAATAATGTGGCCCGGTTTTCCACATTTATAACAAACTACATTGGCATAACTTGCTCCGACACTACTTGCTCCGCCATTACTCGTTCCGACACCATTTGTTCCTTTCGTTCTATTAACCCCTGGTCCGTAGACCTCACACTTCTCCGCGCTATGACCATTTCTTTTACACTTGTTGCAAAATTTGGTGCAGAACCCCGAGTGATACTTTTCACACCTTTGGCATAGCTGCTTCTGATTGTTGTTGTTGTTGCGGTTATTATTGTTGTTGGGATGATTGTTGTAGTTGCTGTTGTTGTTGTTGTTGTTGTTGTTGTTGTTGTTGTTGGGCCGTTTGTTGTAGTTGTGATTGATGTTGCGATTGTTGGGATAATTGTTGCGATTATTGTTGTAATTGCTGTTGTTGTTGTATTGGTGATTCTTATCACCGTTTTCCTCCCACTTTCTTTTGACTTGCTTCACATTGGCCTCTTCAGCAGTCTGTTCTTTAATTCTTTCTTCAATCTGGTTCACTAGTTTGTGAGCCATTCTACATGCCTGTTGTATGGAGGCGGGCTCGTGTGAACTTATATCTTCTTGGATTCTTTCCGGTAATCCTTTCACAAACGCGTCGATCTTCTCTTCCTCATCTTCGAATGCTCCCGGACACAATAGGCACAATTCTGTGAATCGTCTTTCGTACGTGGTAATATCAAATCCTTGGGTTCGTAACCCTCTAAGTTCTATCTTGAGCTTATTGACCTCGGTTCTGGGACGGTACTTCTCGTTCATCAAGTGCTTGAATGCTGACCACGGTAGTGCGTACGCATCATCTTGTCCCACTTGCTCTAGATAGGTATTCCACCATGTTAACGCAGAACCTGTGAAGGTATGCGTAGCGTACTTCACTTTGTCCTCTTCAGTACACTTACTTATGGCAAACACCGATTCGACCTTCTCGGTCCACCGTTTCAATCCGATCGGTCCTTCGGTTCCATCAAATTCCAAAGGTTTGCAGGCGGTGAATTCTTTGTAGGTGCATCCTACACGATTTCCTGTACTGCCAGATCCAAGGTTATTGTTGGTATGTAGCGCAGCCTGTACTGCGGCTATGTTTGAAGCTAGAAAAGTACGGAATTCCTCTTCATTCATATTCACGGTGTGTCGAGTAGTCGGTGCCATTTCCTTCAAAATAGTCAAATGGAAAAAGTTAATCATACAGAATATTAAGAGTAGTTAATAGTATTTCGTAGCATAATATGAACTCATTTATAAAAGCTTTTTCTTCATATTAGCGTTTTATAAGTTTAAATTCGGGTAGAACCTACCCGTTAAGTTCATACTTAGTAGCTAATATACAATTCAACTACTACAATTCTATATGAAAAACTGATTGTAATAATATTTCGCGTTCAAACTTTTATACAATATTTTACAAACTTACAATACTGCTTATTTTACATAAAGCATGAAATATAGCACACAATAACTTTGATACAAGATAGTTGTGAAGATAATTCTAGCTAGTACACAAGTCGTTCAGCAAAGGCAATAAAGACACATAATTCATACGTCCAGAAACAAGTCATGCATTCTGGTTTTACTAGGACTACTTCCCATCCTTGGTCTTGTGGAACATAACCGTTATGGCCGTTGATAAGACAGCGTGTTGTAATGTCGTCAAAGGGACGAGGGTTACGTAATGACCAACAGTCTCGTAATAACCTAAAAACCTCATTTCTTACCCCAATTACCGACTCCGTCACTTGTGGGAATGTTTTGTTTAATAGTTGTAGCCCGATGTTCTTGTTCTCACTTTGGTGAGAAGCGAACATTACTAACCTGTAAGCATAACATGCTTCTTTATGTTGCATGTTAGCCGCTTTTTCTAAATCACGAAGTCCTATATTCGGATATACTGAGTCAAAATAATTTCTTAACCCGTTGCGTAAAATAGCATTTGAGTTCCCCTCAATATATGCGTCAAAGTAAACACATCGTAACTTATGGATTTCCCAATGTGATATCCCCCATCTTTCGAACGAAAGCCTTTTATAAACCAAGGCATTCTTGGAACGTTCTTCGAATGTCTTACAAACTGATCTCGCCTTAAATAGTTGTGTCGAGGAATTCTGACCGACTCTAGACAAGATTTCATCAATCATGTCTCCGGGTAGGTCTCTTAAAATATTGGGTTGTCTATCCATTTTGTGTTTTTATACTATAAAATAGACAAGAGTTAGATTCATAAAAAAATACTTATTAATACAAGCAATTTTTACATATATCATAAAGCATAAGCACACTATATTACATATATTACACCACACGAATACAACTATCTTATTCCGACTCGCTCGTTTCTTCTTGTTCGGTTTTGGTTCGTTTTGCCAAGTTTCTAGGGATATATGATGTTTCCCTAATACGAGCCGTCGTTGTCCACATTGGTTTAGAAAAACCTGGTGGTTTAGAGGTTCCCGGGTCATTGTTACAACTTAAGGACTTCGGGGGTTGACGATACATATAAAGTTCATCGGGGTTGGAATTAGATTTCTCTATTTTTATGCCCTTTCCCTTATTATTTTCTTTTGCCTTTTTAAATTCAGTTGGGGTAATTTCTATTACATCATCGAAATTCTCGTCGGAATCCGATTCATCGGAGAATTGGTAATCCTCCCAATATTTTGCTTCCTTGGCGGAAACACCATTGACCATAATTAACCTTGGTCGGTTGGTTGAGGATTCTCTTTTACTTAACCGTTTTATTATTTCCCCCACCGGTTCTATTTCTTCTTCCTGTTCCGATTCTTCTTCCGGTTCCGATTCTTCTTCCGGTTCCGACTCTTCTTTCGGTTCCTCTTCGGGAACTTGTGAATCAGTCCACGAATCATTCCAATTTACATTTGACTCTTCATTATTATTAGGTGAGTCAATGGGACTTGTTCTAGAGGTAGACATCTATCACATAATATCAAACACGTTAAGAGATTAATATATCACATAATATTCATATGTTAAAAATATATAGTTTCCAACAAAAATGTTAAGCAATCATTTTTCAAGTAAACACGGTCGAAGTCCAGACTCACTAATGCATCCTAACAAACTCGATAAGACACACTAATGCAAAATTCTGGTTGTCTAAGACCAACGCTCGGATACCAACTGAAATGTCCCGTTCTTATTGATTAAAAACGTTCCATATTAATTGATTTCGTTGCGAGGTTTTGACCTCTATATGAGACGTTTTTCAAAGACTGCATTCATTTTTAAAACAAACCATAACCTTTATTTCATAAATAAAGGTTTAAAAAGCTTTACGTAGATTATCAAATAATGATAATCTAAAATATCCTGTTTACACACGACCATTACATAATGGTTTACAATACAAATATGTTACATCGAAATCAGTTTCTTGAATGCAGTTTTTACACAATATCATACAAACATGGACTCCAAATCTTGTCCTTATTTTAGTATGCAACAGCGGAAGCTCTTAGTATTCACCTGAGAATAAACATGCTTTAAACGTCAACAAAAATGTTGGTGAGTTATAGGTTTAACCTATATATATCAAATCGTAACAATAGACCACAAGATTTCATATTTCAATACACATCCCATACATAGAGATAAAAATCATTCATATGGTGAACACCTGATAACCGACATTAACAAGATGCATATATATAAGAATATCCCCATCATTCCGGGACACCCTTCGGATATGATATAAATTTCGAAGTACTAAAGCATCCGGTACTTTGGATGGGGTTTGTTAGGCCCAATAGATCTATCTTTAGGATTCGCGTCAATTAGGGTGTTTGTTCCCTAATTCTTAGATTACCAGACTTAATAAAAAGGGGCATATTCGATTTCGATAATTCAACCATAGAATGTAGTTTCACGCACTTGTGTCTATTTTGTAAATCATTTATAAAACCTGCATGTATTCTCATCCCAAAAATATTAGATTTTAAAAGTGGGACTATAGCTCACTTTCACAGATTTTTACTTCGTAGGGAAGTATGACTTGGCCACTGGTTGATTCATGAACCTATAACAATATATACATATATATCAAAGTATGTTTAAAATATATTTACAACACTTTTAATACATTTTGATGTTTTAAGTTTATTAAGTCAGCTGTCCTCGTTAGTAACCTACAACTAGTTGTCCACAGTTAGATGTACAGAAATAAATTGATAAATATTATCTTGAATCAATCCACGACCCAGTGTATACGTATCTCAGTATTGATCACAACTCAAACTATATATATTTTGGAATCAACCTCAACCCTGTATAGCTAACTCCAACATTCACATATAGAGTGTCTATGGTTGTTCCGAAATATATATAGATGTGTCGACATGATAGGTCGAAACATTGTATACGTGTCTATGGTATCTCAAGATTACATAATATACAATACAAGTTGATTAAGTTATGGTTGGAATAGATTTGTTACCAATTTTCACGTAGCTAAAATGAGAAAAATTATCCAATCTTGTTTTACCCATAACTTCTTCATTTTAAATCCGTTTTGAGTGAATCAAATTGCTATGGTTTCATATTGAACTCTATTTTATGAATCTAAACAGAAAAGTATAGGTTTATAGTCGGAAAAATAAGTTACAAGTCGTTTTTGTAAAGGTAGTCATTTCAGTCGAAAGAACGACGTCTAGATGACCATTTTAGAAAACATACTTCCACTTTGAGTTTAACCATAATTTTTGGATATAGTTTCATGTTCATAATAAAAATCATTTTCTCATAATAACAACTTTTAAATCAAAGTTTATCATAGTTTTTAATTAACTAACCCAAAACAGCCCGCGGTGTTACTACGACGGCGTAAATCCGGTTTTACGGTGTTTTTCGTGTTTCCAGGTTTTAAATCATTAAGTTAGCATATCATATAGATATAGAACATGTGTGTAGTTAATTTTAAAAGTCAAGTTAGAAGGATTAACTTTTGTTTGCGAACAAGTTTAGAATTAACTAAACTATGTTCTAGTGATTACGAGTTTAAACCTTCGAATAAGATAGTTTTATATATATGAATCGAATGATGTTATGAACATCATTACTACCTAAAGTTTAGTAGGTAAACCTACTGGAAGTGACAAGAAATGATCTAGCTTCAAAGGATCTTGGATGGCTTGAAAGTTCTTGAAGTAGGATCATGACACAAAAACAAGTTCAAGTAAGATTTTTACTCGAATTAAGATAGTTTATAGTTATAGAAATTGTATCAAAGTTTGAATATGAATATTACCTTGAATAATAAAGATAACCTACTGTATATAACAAAAGTTTCTTGATCTTAGATGATTACTTGGAATGGATTAGAAAGCTTGGAAGTAAATTAGTAAACTTGAAGGGATTTTTGAAGTGTTCTTGAAGTGTTCTTCCTATGATGATTATAGCTTGATTCTTGAAGTGATTTTTGATGAATATGATGATTAACTACTGGAAAAATACGTTCATAATAGTGTGTGTGTGTGTGTTGAGAGAGAATTAGAAAGAGAATTGGAAGTGAAATGGAGTGAATGATGAGTGGTAATTGGTGAGTGGTGAGTGGGGTTAAAAGGAGTTCTAGTTAGTTGACTAGCTCATGGTAGAAGTTAAAATTTATTAGTCATACATGACATAATCAAGAGTGGAATCCCATGCTAGTTCCTATTGGTATATACTCATAGTAAGTACGTTTTGAAGTTGTGTATAATACGGGTAAGAATACGACTAGAATTCTTGATGAAAGAAAAGAATGGAAAAGTAACTGTAACCATTTTCGTTAAGTATGAGTGTTTTGATATATGTCTTGAAGTCTTCCAAAAGTATTTTAATACATCTAAATACACTACATGTATATACATTTTAACTGAGTCATTAAGTCATCGTTAGTCGTTACATGTAAGTGTTGTTTTGAAACCTTTAAGTTAACGATCTCAATTAATGTTGTTAACCCATTGTTTATTATATCTAATGAGATGTTAAATTATTATATTATCATGATATTATGATATATTAATATATCTTAATATGATATATATACATTTAAATGTCGTTACAACGATAATCGTTACATATATGTCTCGTTTCGAAATCCTTAAGTTAGTAGTCTTGTTTATATGTATATAACTCATTGTTAATATACTTATGGAGATACTTACTTATCATAATCTCATGTTAACCATATGTATATCCATATATATATCGTCATGTCGTTTTTACAAGTTTTAACGTTCGTGAATCGCCGGTCAACTTGGGTGGTCAATTGTCTATATGAAACATATTTCAATTAATCAAGTCTTAACAAGTTTGATTACTTAACATGTTGGAAACATTTAATCATGTAAATATCAATCTCAATTAATATATATAAACATGGAAAAGTTCGGGTCACTACACATTGCCTTAACAGTTGCTTGTTCAACGCTTTCCTTTACAACCGGACGGTAGTTTACCGAAAGGTAATATACGGGACAAGTAAACTGGACGTGTTGCTTTCCAAATACAAGGTTAGCAAGTGGGTGACACAAAACCATAAGTTTTGAGCTAAAATTTTCAAATATGAAACCCACCAAACCCACAAAAAGAATTTGCAAATACCGGTGAAGGGTTATTCCGGAAAACTTATCTAGGGTAAAAACTAGATTTAATTTTCAAAAGATCAAATGTTTTCATAAAGATCCAATTTCCTTAATGGATCTAAATTTTTATAGTCATGTGGGACTGTAAACCACAACGTTACTACCATTGTTTATACCGCCGTAAAGAAATCACTGATGTACAAAGTGTGAAGAATAAAGAAGTGATTCTAGTATTTTCAAGACGATATTGCTTGAGGACAAGCAACGCTCAAGTGTGGGAATATTTGATAATGCTAAAAACGAACATATATTTCATAGCATTATTCCTCAAGAAAGACAAGCTTTTAGTTGCAATTGTTCTATTTAAAAGTGATATTCGTTTAAATAATAAAAGGTGAAGACAAAAGACAGATTCGACGAATTGAAGACGCAAACGACCAAAAAGCTCAAAAGTACAAAAGACAATCAAAGAGGTTCCAATTATTGATAAGAAACGTCTCGAAATTACAAGAGTACAAAATTCAAAACGTAAAGTACACGATATTAAATTGTACGCTAGGACGTTCGAAAATCCGGAACCGGGACCAGAGTCAACTCTCAACGCTCGACGCAACGGACTAAAAATTACAAGTTAACTATGTATATAAATATAATATAATATATAATTAATTATATTAATTATATATATATTATATTTATAAAATAAACCGTCGGTAAACAAAGAGCCAAAATGGAGTGAGCTGTAATTACAAACTCCGCGAGTCGCGGAGTTTGAAGGCAAAAATTGCCGCAAGTCGCGGAGCCCCAAAAACTGAAACTCCCTATAAAAGCAAACGAATTCTGATCGCAAAAAACACATAATATATATCCATCCATCTATCTATACGTAATATATATTTATAATTTATATTTTAATTTTAATTTTAATTTTAATTCTAATAATAAGGGTATGTTAGCGAATGTTGTAAGGGTGTAAGTCAAAATTCTGTCCGTGTAACGCTATGCTATTTTTAATCATTGTAAGTTATGTTCAACCTTTTTATATTAATGTCTCGTAGCTAAGTTATTATTATGCTTATTTAATCCGAAATAATCATGATGTTAGGCTAATTACTAAAATTAGGTAATTGGGCTTTGTACCATAATTGGGGTTTGGACAAAAGAACGACACTTGCGGAAATTAGACTATGGGCTATTAATGGGCTTTATATTTGTTTAACTAAATGATAGTTTGTTAATGTTAATATAAAGATTTACAATTGGGCGTCCCTATAAATTACCATATACACTCGATCGGACACGATGGGCGGGGTATTTATATGTACAAATAATCGTTCATTTAACCGGACACGGGAATGGATTAATAGCCACTAGAATTATTAAAACAGGGGTGAAATTATGTACAAGGACACTTGGCATAATTGATAACAAAGTATTAAAACCTTGGGTTACACTCAGTCGACATTCTGGTGTAATTATTAAACAAAGTAATAAAACCTTGTTACAGTTTAAATCCCCAATTAGTTGGAATATTTAACTTCGGGTATAAGGATAATTTGACGAGGACACTCGCACTTTATATTTATGACTGATGGACTGTTATGGACAAAAACCAGACGGACATATTAAATAATCCAGGACAAAGGACAATTAACCCATGGGCATAAAACTAAAATCAACACGTCAAACATCATAGTTACGGAAGTTTAAATAAGCATAATTCTTTTATTTCATATTTAATTTCCTTTATTTTATATTTAATTGCACTTCTAATTATCGCATTTTTATTGTTATTGTATTTAATTGCACTTTTAATTATCGTACTTTTTAATTATCGCAAGTTTATTTTATCGCACTTTTATTATTCGCAATTTCATTATCGTTATTTACTTTACGCTTCAAATTAAGTCTTGTATTTATTTATTATTTTACATTTGGTTTTAACTACGAGTAAAGTTTTAAAATCGACAAACCGGTCATTAAACGGTAAAAACCCCCCTTTATAATAATAATATTACTTATATATATTTGTATTTTTATAAAAGTAAACTAATATAGCATTAAGCTTTGTTTAAAGATTTTCCCTATGGAATGAACCGGACTTACTAAAAACTACACTACTGTACGATTAGGTACACTGCCTATAAGTGTTGTAGCAAGGTTTAAGTATATCCATTCTCTAAATAAATAAATATCTTGTGTAAAATTGTATCGTATTTAATAGTATTTCCTGCTAAAATATAAAGCTATTTTATATACACCTCGCATAACATCAGATACATCATCTGAAGTTTTTCCGTTTGCCTGCGGGCTGTGGCATGAACTAAATTCATCCTAATTACATCAGAAAACTACTATAACAAATAAAGGAGTTCAAAAATATTTTGATGTATCCCCTTCTTGGGTCAGAAATGGCTGAAGTTTATATATATATATTTCTACCTTTACATTGGTACCATGTGATTCTTCACACACTCAACATGATCAAGGGTAGCGTTGATATAATTTTCATTATGCTACCTAAGGTTAAGCATCGCACAATTTGTTGTGCATATATGATAAGTCGTGACCTTTGAGTCATGAATCACTTCTTAAAGATATTATGATACTTCATTTTACCTTTGTGCTAAAAGCCTTAGCTGCACCTGATGTTATGCGAGGTGTATATGAAATAGCTTATATTTTACTAGGAAAAACTATTAAATACGATACAATTTTACACAAGATATTTATTTATTTATAGAATAGATATACTTAAACCTTGCTACAACACTTATAGGCAGTGTACCTAATCGTACATTAGTGTAGTTTTTAGTAAGTCAGGTTCGTTCCACAGGGAAAATCTTTAAACAAAGCTTAACGCTATATTAGTTTAATTTATAAAAATACAAATATATATATATAAGTAATATTATTATTATAAAAGGGGGGTTTTTACCGTTTAATGACCGGTTTGTCGATTTTTAAAACTTTAGTCGCAGTTAAAACTTAATGTAAAATATTAAATAAATAAAAGACTTAATTTAAAGCGTAAAGTAAATAACGATAATGAAATTGCGATAAATAAAAGTGCGATAAAATAAAATTGAAATAATTAAAAAGTACGATAATTAAAAGTGCAATTAAATACAATAACAATAAATAAAAGTGCGATAATTAAAAGTGCAATTAAATATAAAATAAAGGAAATTAAATATGAAATAAAAGAATTATGCTTATTTAAACTTCCGTAATCATGATGTTTGACGTGTTGATTTTAGTTTTATGCCCATGGGTTAATTGTCCTTTGTCCTGGATTATTCAATATGTCCGTCTGGTTTTTATCCATAACAGTCCATCAGTCATAAATATAAAGTGCGAGTATCCTCATCAAATTATCCTTATACCCGAAGTTAAATATTCCAACTAATTGGGGACTTAAACTGTAACAAGGTTTTAATACTTTGTTTAATAATTACACCAGGTTATCGACTGCGTGTAACCCAAGGTTTTAATACTTTGTTATCAATTATGCCAAGTGTCCTTGTACATAATTTCACCCCTGTTTTAATAATTCTAGTGACTATTAATCCATTCCCGTGTCCGGTTAAATGAACGATTATTCGTACATATAAATACCCCTCCCATCGTGTCCGATCGAGTGTATATGGTTATTTATGGGTACGTTCAATTGTAAATCTTTATATTAAAATTAACAAACTATCATTTAGTTAAACAAATATAAAGCCCATTAATAGCCCATAGTCTAATTTCCACAAGTGTCGTTCTTTTGTCCAAACCCCAATTATGGTACAAAGCCCAATTACCCAATTTTAGTAATTAGCCCAACATCATGATTACTTCGTATTAAATAAGCATAATAATAACTTAGCTACGAGACATTAAATTAAAAAGGTTGAACATAACTTACAATGATTAAAAATAGCGTAGCGTTACAAGGACAGAATTTCGACTTACACCCTTACAACATTCGCTAACATACCCTTATTATTATAATTAAAATTAAAATTAAAATTAAAATATATATATATATATATATATATATATATATATATATATATATATATATATATATATATATATATATATATACATATATATATATATATATATATATATATATATATATATATATATATATATATATACGTTTAGATAGAGAGATTAAAGGATATATAAAACGTTCAGAATGCGCGAGCTTTTATAGGCATTTTCAGAATTTGGGGCTCCACGAGTCGCGGTATTTTTGCCCTTCAAACTCCGCAAGTCGCGGAGTTTACTTTTACAGCTCATCCCTTTTTGGATCTTCTTTGCCGACGGTTTTAATATATAAATATAATATATATATATATATAATTTATATAATTAATTATATATTATATTATATTTATATACATAGTTAACTTGTAATTTTTAGTCCGTTGCGTCGAACGTTGAGAGTTGACTCTGGTCCCGATTCCGGATTTTCGAATGTCCTTACGTACAATTTAATATCTTGTACTTTGTGTTTTGAATCTTGTACTCTTGTAATTTCGAGACGTTTCTTATCAATAATTGGAACCTCTTTGATTGTATTTTATACTTTTGAGCTTTTTGGTCGTTTGCGTCTTCAATTCGTCGAATCTATCTTTTGTCTTCACCTTTTATTATTTAAACGAATATCACTTGTAAATAGGACAATTGCAACTAAAAGCTTGTCTTTCTTGAGGAATAATGCTATGAAATATATGTTCGTTTTTAGCATTATCAAATATTCCCACACTTGAGCGTTGCTTGTCTTCAAGCAATATAGTCTTGAAATACTAGAATCACTTCTTTATTCTTCACACTTTGTACATCAGTGATTTCTATACGGCAGTATAAACAATGGTAGTAACGATGTGGTTTACAGTCCCACATGACTATAAAAATTCAGATCCATTAAGGAAATTGGATCTTTATGAAAACATTTGATCTTGTGGTTTTGTGTCACCCACTTGCTAACCTTGTATTGGGAAAGCAACACGTCCAGTATACTTGCTCCGTATATTACCTTTCGGTAAACTACCGTCCGGTTGTAAAGGAAAGCGTTGAACAAGCAACTGTTAAGGCAATGTCCCCTGACATGCTTTTAATTATGGTCTATAATGTGTCGGACACAATTACTATCCTTTGTAGGAGCAATAGTAAAGCTCACCCTTATAATTTTTCGGTCTGGCACAAGGTCCTGTCTTTGACCATGCTATGCAACCACCGTTCTTACGATTGACACCCGATTTGGTTTAGGTGACCTAATGAATTCCAGGTGAATTCCTAGGATTTTACGTTCAATGGTAATGAACGCATTGAAAATGGGTTTTCAGAAAACAAATCGGTTTTATTTTTGATCAAAATATTTTCTCGTTCAAGCTCGAGTTTAGATATCATCGAATTCCATGAATTTGTAATTCTCAATCTTTAAAGTCAATCTCAAAGATTGAGTAATATCAGGCTTAAATGCTGATTTTAAATCTTTAAGGAGATTATCCTTTTTGGAGGTCTGATTCACTAGTCTTATCAAGCTAATTTGCATGGCGCCCTCCCCATTTTACGAGACAGATCCTCTCATGGTTAGGATAGGTCTGACCACTTGGCGACCCTATTTTATGCTGAGGTCCGTGGATTTCCTGCTGATTTTAGAGATGACTTTTCTAGGTTTTTCATCAACCTACAGCTGGTCTGGACGACAACTTCATGACCTAAATCAAGAAGCGCGTTTCTTTTTCGAAAGACTTTACTTCCTTTTAATGATGGAATTAATTCATCGTGTAGATCCATCTTTTCTTTCAAATATATTACAGTAAATTGGGTAAAACTGTTTAGTTTAGTCCAAAGCAAAAGTATCTTCAATTATTTGTTACAGAAATATGTGACTTATGTTTTAAATAACTTGGTAAATTTTCCCACACTTGGCTTTTCATTTTCCTTTTTATTGTCCTCTATTCCATTTTAAATGAATTCTAACATTTTGGTTTGTTTCTCAATTTATGTCCTTTCCAAGGTAACAATAATTTCGGTATTAACACCTAGTTTAAATCGTTCATAAATATGTATAAACATGATTTTAAATTCATTTAGTTGAAAATTTTGAAAAATTTTACTAGAATTGGACAGTCAGTATATAAGACTAGGGCTGTTCTTTATTATCAGAGAGCACTAGATTCTAATACAACAACTGCATTAATGGTAACCAAGTGTTTAAATTAAAAAATTTTAAAATTCCAAAGAATTTAACCCCTTCCCACACTTAAGATCTTGCAATGCCCTTATTTGCAAGAAATCAGTAACAATTTAAATTATTGAGGGTGATTAGCGCAGAAAAAATGATTAAATTTTACCAAAGTTTCCAAACATATTGTTGTTTGTGTTGAATGATAAATGGTGCATATCATTTGTTCATTCCATCTTGTTGTTACATCACATTTATTTTTCATCTTGTCGTCAAAATTAGTTGCTTTTGCTGAACTTAATGCCAGTCTTTGAAAATGCGTTGTTTTACCATGTTGTGTCCATAAGATAAACTGCAAACATATATACATATTTTTGAAGTTTGGTATATTACCCCACATTCAAAAATTATTAAAATCTAATAATAAAAGTTAGAAAATTATAAAAACTATTACAATATCAACATAAGTGCTAAATGTAGTAACATTACAAAAATAAAATAAATAAAACTAAATAAACTAGGGTTGATACTGATACCAGTAGGGGTTCCATGCATAACCATATGTGTTATAGAATGCTTCAGCTGGGTTATAAGTAGGATACGGTGGTTGGATCTCTATAGACCAGGGAGGAAATACGGGCTTTAGAGTAGGAATATAGTTTCTACCTATATGTTGGCAATGAGCTATGATGTGGTTTTGATGAACTTGCCAATCTTCAAATGCTCGATGTCTAGCATTTTCATATTCTTGTGAAGCTATAAACCTTTGCATTTCTGTCATTTCATTTCCCCCTCCCACATTACCTGGCTGTTGATCTCTTTCAACCTGTAGATGTCTTCCATTATATTGTACTGCGGCATTATTTAGCCTCTTCAAAACCTTAGCACCATGATATACATTTAAACCAATTGTATCGTGGGGTTCTGGTTCTTCGATTAATAATCCCCCCCGACTTATATCCACATCGAAATACTCAGCAATTAATGTAATAAATATACCACCTCCTATTATACTGTGCGGTCTCATCCCCCTAACCATAGCTGATAAATAATAACCCACACAATAAGGTATACTTACAGCGCTTTGTGGGTCTCGAATACACATGTGGTAAAATAAATCTTGCTCATTTACCTTTTCCTTATTTTTACTTCGCTGTGTAATTGAGTTTGCTAGAAACCTGTGAATTACCCTTAACTCAGCTCTATCTATATCTAAATAAGAGTAATTTCCCCCTTTAAATCGGTGATGGCTAGTCATTTGACTCCATACACCATGCGTATCAAAATTTTCATCAGTCTTCCTACCATTTAATATCAACCCTCGACAATCGGCAGATGCTAGCTCCTCAGGCGTATATATACGTAAGGCCTGAGCCATGTCTAGTAGAGACATGCGGCGCATCGAACCTCCTAACAAAAATCTAATAAAAGTTCGATCGGTTAAACTAGCTACCCGATCATTTATTTCTATACTACACAATAATTCTTCACACCATACTTTATAAACAGGTCTACGCATGTTGAATAATCGTACCCAATTGTTAAAAGTAGAATTACCATACCTCTGTGTAAGTAATTCTCTAATCTGTTCGCCCAATCCTACGGCTTCTAACGGTTCCCATTCTATTACCTTAGGTACTTCAACAGCTTTAGAATGAAGAGTGTGCAAGCTCCTTTGGTATTTTGGATAATTTATCCAATGTCTCTCTAATCTCAAGTTCGGGTGCAAATCTTCCACGTGCATATCTGAAAATGTCATAACTGGATGAGGTATATCTTGTTTGTAATAGTTATCAACATCCTGTTGTTCCGCATTCTCAGGAGGAGCAGTGCGAGCTTGGGATGAAGATTCACCCCTTTCGGTCATTTTCCTTGAGTAATTCCTTGATAGCATCCTTCTCAACATGATTTTGTGAAAGATTTGATGAAAAATGGCCAAAAATTGCGAATTTATGTGTGTTTTCGTGTGTGTTTTTCGCAGTATTTGAGTTTGGTTGGGAAGAAACTGGTCTGTTCGATCCCTTTTATTTTTTTCTGGATTTCGCAACCTCCGCGAGTCGCGGTGGTGTTTCCCTTCAAACTCCGCGAGTCGCGGAGCTTATTTTTTTTATTTTTTTATTTTTTCTAAATCTTTAACTTATAAAACAAATATTAACTAATTTTAAAAATTTGTTTTCCTTGTTATTTAGAACGAGGTCGTTTCGGATCGATGTCCTAGTCCGTCCCTCGACAAAATTTTAAAATTTGTCTATTTAAAGCGCGGTTTTAAAAGCAAAGATTTTTGGGTTTTTTAATGTTTTTGGCATACTTTAAATCAATAAGATTAAAAATAATGATAATAAAAATTCTCGTCCCTCCCTCGGGTAAAACAATTTCGGTTCAAAGACCTAGTCTTCAACTTACGACGAATTTTAAAAATCATATTTTTAACTTACGAAATAAAGTAAATTTTTGTTTTTAAATTCACACCAAACTTAAATTTAAAATGCATAAAATTTAAAAATTCATATTAAAAATTTACACCAAACTTAAATTATATTTTTGTTTTTATACATACAAACTTATATTAAAAATATTAATTTTTCAGATATTTACAATTTTAAATATATTGATTTAAACAAGTTTACAATATTATTTTAATATTAATTTTAAAAACAAAGTAAAAATCAAATTAAAAATCTTTTTAGTCTTTTATCCCACTTTAATCAATCAAATATTATCAAAAATATGCGCCCCTCTTTTCGGTAAAGTAATTTCGGTTCCATGACCTAATTTAACTCATGACGAATTTTTGAAATATTTTGGTTTGATTGATTAAAGATATTTATACCTTAAGAATAAACGGTAAATTTCGCAGTGATGTAATAAATTTTTGAATGATATCAATAATTTCGGTCGCAAGACCTAATTTTATCGAATACCAATTTAATACTTTATAGCGAACAAATTAGCGTTTATTATCAAAAGGTTAAAAATAAAAATAAAAATAAAAACTATACAAACTTACCTGTGAAATAGATTTCTTAGTGATATGCTCTAGCCCACTCATAAGATAGTCGGACTAATTGATTTTCCATGGCTACATAGGTGTAACCTCGAGCATTTAATGTTTTTTCTTCTAAACATATGAACGGTCCATCTCTGCATAAAGTAACAAATTTGGTGTTTGAATAGGTTTGATTATTTGAACATTTACCTTCGTGTGACCATTTTCCGCATTTGTGACATTTTTCAAGGTGTCGTGCTCTTCTTTTCGCTGCGGATTTTGATTTTCCTTTACCAAATTGTAACTTATTATTTTTGCATCTGGATTCTTTTCTTACTCCGTCCAATTTTTCTCTAATTACTGATACCAATTCACTTGGAAGTGTGTCATTATTACGTTTAGTGATCAAAGCATGTAGCATTAGACCATGGTTTAGTTCACAGGAAGTCTTCATTTCGTAAAAACCTAAAAAAAATAAAAATTCAGAATGGGGGGAGAAGACTAGTTCTTTAGGGTCTGCTAGGGAAAGACCATTCGGGTTCCATTTTCGAGAACTACACGAAAACAGAAAATCTAACTCTAACAGAAATACATATTATCCTTTAAAGACTTGATTCTCCCCACACTTAGTTAGCTGTGGTATCGAAATTGTGATTAACTTCGTTGTCAACTTCCATTGGACTATCTATGTAATGTTTAACTCTGTGACCATTAACCTTAAATTCAATCCCATTTGAATTTATTAATTCTACTGTTCCATATGGGAAAACTCTTTTGACTATGAATGGTCCAGACCATCTTGATTTCAATTTTCGAGGAAATAGCTTGAATCGTGAATTGAAAAGAAGAACTCTGTCTCCTTCTTTAAATTCTTTTGAACTTTTGATTCTTTTATCATGCCATTTCTTTGTTCTTTCTTTATAGATTAACGAATTTTCATATGCTTCATGTCTTAATTCTTCTAATTCGTTTAGTTGACTTAATCGTAGACGTCCAGCTTCATGTAAATCAAGATTACATGTCTTCAAAGCCCAAAATGCTTTGTGTTCAATTTCTACCGGAAGATGACATGCTTTTCCGTAAATGAGTTTAAAAGGTGTGGTTCCAATTGGAGTTTTGTAGGCTGTTCTAAAAGCCCAGAGTGCATCCTCCAATTTAATGGACCATTCCTTCGGATTTGATCCTACGGTTTTTTCTAGAATACGTTTTAAAGCTCGGTTGGTATTTTCAACTTGTCCACTTGTTTGTGGATGATATGCGGTGGAGATTTTATGAGTTACTCCATATCTTTTAAGAACTTTCTCAAGTTGATTATTACATAAATGAGTTCCCCGATCACTTATTAAAGCTTTTGGTGTTCCAAACCTTGCAAAAAGACGTTTTAAAAAGTTGACTACAACTCTTTGGGAGAGCTTGTGCTTCCGCCCATTTAGATACATAATCAATAGCAACGAGAATATATAGATTATTATGCGATTTTGGAAATGGACCCATAAAGTCAATACCCCAAATGTCAAATACTTCACATACTTGAATGACATTTTGTAGCATTTCATCACGTTGACTTATTTTTCCGGCCCTTTGACATGCATCACAGGATTTGCAAAGAAGGTGTGCGTCTTTGAAAATTTTAGGCCAATAGAATCCAGCATCATAAACTTTTCTTGCTGTTAGTTGAGGCCCATAATGCCCTCCTGTTGGTCCTGTGTGACAATGGTTTAAGATTTTACTAGCTTCATCTCCGAATACACATCGGCGTATTATTCCATCAGGACAACTTTTAAACAAATGTGAATCTTCCCAGAAATAGTGTTTTATATCACTAAAGAATTTCTTTCATTTTTGGTACGACAATCCTTTTTCAAGGAATCCACATACTAAGTAGTTTGCATAGTCTGCAAACCATGGTTTTCATTATAATCTATCTTCAATAGATATTCATCAGGAAAGTTGTCTTGTATGGCCGATTCATTTAGAACTTCTAATTCAGGATTTTCAAGACGAGAAAGATGATCAGCGGCGAGATTTTCTGCTCCTCTTTTATCTCGGATTTCAATATCGAACTCTTGTAAGAGTAAGATCCAACGAATTAATCTTGGTTTAGTATCTTGTTTCAAAAATAGGTATCTAAGAGCAGAATAGTCGGTATAGACCACCGTTTTAGCTAGAACGAAATATGAACAAAATTTGTCAAAAGCAAAGACAATAGCAAGGAGTTCTTTTTCAGTAGTTGTGTAATTTGTTTGTGCTCCTTGTAACGTCTTACTAGCATAATATATAGGTTGAAATCTTTTTTCAATCCTTTGTCCTAAAACGGCTCCCATTGAAAAATCACTTGCATCGCACATAAGTTCAAATGGTAGATTCCAATTTGGAGTTATCATGATCGGCGCATTAGTGAATTTCTCTTTAAGAATATTAAAATATTTGATACATTCATCTGAAAAGATGAATGGAGCATCCTTTTCTAGGAGTTTATTCATAGGAGTGGCAATTTTAGAAAAATCTTTTATGAAACGTCGGTAAAAACCGGCATGCCCTAGAAAACTCCTAACTCCTCTAACATTGGTGGAATGTGGAAATTTAGTAATTACATCTACTTTAGCTCTATCCACTTCAATTCCTTCCTTTGAAATTTTATGACCAAGATCGATGCCTTCTTTAACCATGAAATGGCATTTCTCCCAATTAAGTACTAGATTTGATTGTTCGCATCTAATAAGCATTCGTTCAAGATTAACTAGACATGATTCAAATGTATCACCGAAGACTGAAAAGTCATCCATGAAAACTTCCATGCATTCTTCTATCATGTCGTGAAAAATTGCCATCATGCACCTTTGAAAGGTTGCAGGGGCGTTGCAAAGTCCAAATGGCATGCGTTTGTAAGCAAAAGTACCATAAGGGCACGTGAATGTGATTTTCTCTTGATCTTCGGGTGCTATTGAAATTTGAAATTATCCGAAAAAACCATCAAGAAAACAATAGTAACTGTTTCCGGCTAATCTTTCCAACATTTGATCAATAAAAGGTAAGGGAAAGTGATCTTTTCTGGTGGCGTCATTTAATTTTCTATAATCAATACACACACGCCATCCTGTTACAGTCCTAGTAGGAATAAGCTCATTTTTTTCATTTGTAATGACAGTCATGCCACCCTTCTTAGGTACGCATTGAACTGGGCTTACCCATGAACTATCAGAAATTGGATAAATTAAACCTGCATCAAGCAGTTTAATAATTTCTTTCTTAACAACATCTTGCATATTAGGATTTAGTCTTCGTTGGCGTTGCACATACATTTTATGACCTTCTTCCATAAGGATTTTATGTGTGCAATACGAAGGACTTATTCCTTTAATATCATGAATTTTCCATGCAATAGCTGTATGAGCTTTCAACACAGAAATGAGTTGAGATTTTTCATTTTTAGTAAGAGAAGACGATATTATTACAGGTAATTCAGATTCACCATGTAAATAAGCGTATTCCAAATGGTTTGGAAGTGGCTTTAACTCTAATGTCGGTGGTTCTTCTATCGATGATTTGTATCGATATATGTCTTCTTCTTTTAGCATTTAAATCTCTTCTGTTGTTGGTTCATATCCATTAGCTATTAGTGTAGCTAACATTTCAGTTTCATCAATTGGTTCAGTTCCTTCTCCTAAAGAACATTCTCCTGTTCCTTGTAATTCTGGAAATTCTTCTAATAATTCTGCATGTGATTCTATAGTTTGAATATAATAACATGTATCATCTGCAAATTGTGGTTGTTGTATTGCTCTATCAACTGAAAAGGTAACACTCTCGTCCTCTATACTTAGGGTCAGTTTCTTACCAAACACGTCTATCATTGCTTTAGCCGTGTTTAAGAATGGTCTTCCTAATATGAGAGGAACTTGAGAATCTTCTTCCATGTCCAGAACAACAAAATCTACTGGAAATACTAAAGTACCAACTTTAACTAGCATGTTCTCCATTATCCCTCTAGGATATTTTATTGATCTATCGACTAGTTGTATGCTTATTCGTGTTGGTTTCAATTCTCCAAGGTCTAGTTTAGTGTATAGTGAATACGGCATTAAATTTAAACTAGCACCTAAGTCTGCCAATGCTTCTATTGAACTAAGACTACCCAGAAAACATGGAATTGTGAAATTTCCTGGATCAGATAATTTTTCTGGTATCTTATTCAACAACACTGCAGAACAATTAGCATTCATAGTAACAGCCGAGAGTTCTTCCATTTTCTTTCTATTCGAGATTAGATCTTTCAGAAATTTAGCATATCTAGGCATTCCTGAAATTACATCAATAAAAGGAAGATTTACATTTATCTGTTTAAATATATCCAAGAATTTGGATTGCTCGGCTTCAAGTCTCTCTTTTTTCATTTTACTCGGGTAAGGAAGTGGTGGTTGGTATGGTTTAACATAAGGTTTAGCCTTAACTGTGTTATCTTCATTAACCTTTTCAACTACCGGTTCTTTTTCCTTATCTTGTTCAGATTGTGGTTCTTGTGGAGTAGGAATAGCTTCATCAGAAATTACAGGTATTTCAGGTGGGTTAAGTGTTGTACACCTTCTTGTGGTAATGGCTTTAGCTGTTTCATTCCGGGGGTTAGCATTTGTATCACTAGGTAGACTTCCCGGTTTTCTTTCTCCTATTAACCTTGCTAGGTTACTTACTTCTTGTTCCAGATTTTGAATAGAAGCTTGTTGATTTCTAAATGCTTGAGCATTTTGTTCATTGGTTTGTTTCTGAGATGTGAAAAACTGCGTTTGAGTTTCAACTAGCTTCGTCATCATATCTTCTAAATTCTGCTTTTTATCATCGGGTTGTGGTGGTTTGTTTTGAAAATTAGTTCTTTGTTGATTGTAAGTATTATTGGATACTTGTTGATTACTAGGACCTTGTTGGTTTTTGTATGGAACATTTCGATTATAATTCTGGTTTTGATTGTAAATCGGTCTTGGCGGTTGATAATTATTCTGATAATTATTTCCAGGCCTTTGGATTATGTATGAAATATTCTCTCTTTGTTCCATTGTTAGTTCAATACTGAGACAATCTTTTGTCAAGTGTGGTCCTCCACACTGCTCACAACTAATTCGTATTGAGTGAATATCTTTAGTCATCTTTTTCATTCGTCTCTCGAAAGCGTCTATCTTTGCGGAAATGGAATCTAAGTCATGGCTAGAATCGGCTCTAGCTGCTTTAGATGATCTAACGATATCTTTTTCTTGGTGCCACTCATGTGAGTGGGAAGCAGTGTTATCAATAATTTTATAAGCATCAGTTTCGGTTTTCTTCATAATAGAACCACCAGCTGCTATATCGATGTCTTTCCTTGTAGTGATGTCGCATCCTTGGTAGAATATTTGTACTATTTGACAAGTGTCTAAACCATGTTGCGGACATCCTCTTAATAACTTTCCAAATCTTGTCCACGCCTCATATAGAGTTTCATTCGATTTTTGTGTGAACGTAACAATTTCTTCTTGAAGTCTTACGGCTTTAGATGCTGGAAAGAATTGTTTAAGAAATTTTTCAACTAAAACGTCCCATGTATCAATCGCCCATTCAGGTAACGATTCCAACCAATCTTTGGCTTCTCCCTTTAAAGTCCAGGGAAATAACATGAGATATATCTGTTCATCCTCAACTTCTCTTATTTTAAATAGTGTACAGATCCTATTAAAGGTACGAAGATGTTCATTTGGATCTTCCTCCGGCGCACCACTAAATTGGCATTGATTAGTCACCATGTGTAGAATTTGTCCTTTGATTTCATAATCTGGCGCATTAATGTCTGGATGACTAATTGCGTGACCTTGGCCAGTGAGTTTAGCTCTCATTCGGTCTTCCATACTTAAAGGTTCCAGATTCTCCATGATTGAATTTGTTGAATCTGAATCACTAGAGGATTCCGATTTAATGGTTCGTTCCTCAACAATCTCTGTTTGAATGATTGGTGGTTCCGGAGGAAAAATTAATGGTTCAGAATCTATGAATCGTCCCTGAATATTCTCCGAATTCTCAATTGTGAGATCGGGTTCAAAAATTGGATTATCGGATATTTGAATTGGAGTACTTGGTCGACTGGATGACGATTCTAAAGAAAAATCAACGGCGACAATATTTGCTAGATGTCTTGATCGAGTTACAGGTGGTGAACGTACAAAAGGTGGTGAACGTCTTGCTCGGTGCATTCACTGAATATCCTATTAGTTTTTAAAAGGAAAGAAAAATTATATAAATTATCCAATTAATAGACTTTTCTGATTTTGCCCACGTTTCGAATAGCCAAAAGATGCAGCAGAGGGGCAGGATTCGTTTGGTCTCAATATAATTGAGTACTGTTTGGCTCCAATAACCCGGTCTACGTACAAATCCAACTATTACTACGAACCATAAAATTTTGATGTCTATCAATTTAACCACTTAAAATAAATTTTCGTAATTTTAAGAAGTTTTAGATAAGAAATAGAGAAAATTCTAAGTCCTAAAAACTAGAATGGCGAGAAATAAGAAAGAAAAAGAGCGCGTCGGGATTAAATTTGGAGAAATAAGAAAGAAAAAGAACGACTTATAAAACTTTAAAACACTCGACTAACCCAACCTTATTATTATCACTAACTTAAAATTAAAATTACAAATTGAGATTACTAATTGGAGTGATAATTGATACATAGGTAAAAGGCGTTGAAAAAAAAATAAATAAGAAAGTAGCGCGTTGAAACTTAAAAAGGAACTAAAAACTAAAAATTAAAAGTTGCGTCTAAAAATATTAAAGCTTACAAGTAAAACCATATCCCAAATGGCAATATCTTAAAAAGGTACTAAAACTTAAAAAGGCGTCGCAAAATTCTAAAGCACCTAGATCTTAGTCTAAAGAGAAAGCACTTAAGAGATTTTACGGCAAAGCCTAAAAATTTAGAAATAAAAAAAAAAAAAAACTAAGGCAAAAACTATGACTTAAAACTAATTACGAGCGAAAAATACAACAAATTACGCTAAAACAATTAAAAAAAAGACAAAATATAAAAATATACTAAAAGTTGTAAAAAGTACAATTTTTATAAAAACATTATTTTTATATTATTTATATTATAAAACTATTAATTTTGTAAATTAATTAAACTAATTAAACTAATTAAACAAAATAATAACTTAAATTAACTAATTAAAAACTAAAAACCGAATTAGGGTTTTTAATAAAATAATAATAATAATTATTATTACACCGTAATTAATGCAGAATAGGGTTTCTGTTCGTGTCAGGGTGGCTCCGCGAGTCGCGGTGGCACGTACCAGAAAAACTCCGCGAGTCGCGGGGTTTGAAAATTCAAATGAGGTGCAGGTATAAATTCGATAGTTTCAGTTTTTTTTATATATTTTTTTCTTTTCTGTTTTTAATTTAATTAAAGTATTTATATAAATTAAATAAAAGTTATATTTTAAAAACTAAAATAGAAATAAAATACTTTATAATCTTAAAAATCTTAAAAATAAATTTATATATTTATTTTTTTATTCGGTTTTTAATTTTTTATATTTTTTTTATTTAAAAAGTATATATTTTACAAAAACTAATTAAAACTTAATAAAAAAATTTTTATGTGTGTGGCGTTTCGCTTCGGCGTTCCCCGGCAGCGGCGCCAAAAATACTTGATGTTATGCGAGGTGTATATGAAATAGCTTATATTTTACTAGGAAAAACTATTAAATACGATACCATTTTACACAAGATATTTATTTATTTATAGAATGGATATACTTAAACCTTGCTACAACACTTATAGGCAGTGTACCTAATCGTACAGTAGTGTAGTTTTTAGTAAGTCCGGTTCGTTACACAGGGAAAATCTTTAAACAAAGCTTAACGCTATATTAGTTTAATTTATAAAAATACAAATATATATAAATAATATTATTATTATAAAAGGGGGGTTTTTACCGTTTAATGACCGGTTTGTCGATTTTTAAAACTTTAGTCGCAGTTAAAACCTAATGTAAAATATTAAATAAATAAAAGACTTAATTTAAAGCGTAAAGTAAATAACGATAATGAAATTATGATAAATAAAAGTGCGATAAAATAAAATTGCAATAATTAAAAAGTACGATAATTAAAAGTGTAATTAAATACAATAACAATAAATAAAAGTGCGATAATTAAAAGTGCAATTAAATATAAAATAAAGGAAATTAAATATGAAATAAAAGAATTATGCTTATTTAAACTTCCGTAATCATGATGTTTGACGTGTTGATTTTAGTTTTATGCCCATGGGTTAATTGTCCTTTGTCCTGGATTATTCAATATGTCCGTCTGGTTTTTGTCCATAACAGTCCATCAGTCATAAATATAAAGTGCGAGTATCCTCGTCAAATTATCCTTATACCCGAAGTTAAATATTCCAACTAATTGGGGACTTAAACTGTAACAAGGTTTTAATACTTTGTTTAATAATTACACCAGGTTATCGACTGCGTGTAACCCAAGGTTTTAATACTTTATTATCAATTATGCCAAGTGTCCTTGTACATAATTTCACTCCTGTTTTAATAATTCTAGTGACTATTAATCCATTCCCGTGTCAGGTTAAATGAACGATTATTTGTACATATAAATACCCCTCCCATCGTGTCCGATCGAGTGTATATGGTTATTTATGGGTACGTCCAATTGTAAATCTTTATATTAAAATTAACAAACTATCATTTAGTTAAACAAATATAAAGCCCATTAATAGCCCATAGTCTAATTTTTACAAGTGTCGTTCTTTTGTCCAAACCCCAATTATGGTACAAAGCCCAATTACCCAATTTTAGTAATTAGCCCAACATCATGATTACTTCGTCTTAAATAAGCATAATAATAACTTAGCTACGAGACATTAAATTAAAAAGGTTGAACATAACTTACAATGATTAAAAATAGTGTAGCGTTACACGGACAGAATTTCGACTTACACACTTACAACATTCGCTAACATACCCTTATTATTAGAACTAAAATTAAAATTAAATATATATATATATATATATATATATATATATATATATATATATATATATATATATATATATATACGTTTAGATAGAGAGATTAAAGGATATATAAAACGTTCAGAATGCGCGAGCTTTTATAGTCATTTTCAGAATTTGGGGCTCCGTGAGTCGCGGTATTTTTGCCCTTCAAACTCCACAAGTCGCGGAGTTTGCTTTTACAGCTCATCCCTTTTTGGATCTTCTTTGCCGACGGTTTTAATATATAAATATAATATATATATATAATTTATATAATTAATTATATATTATATTATATTTATATACATAGTTAACTTGTAATTTTTAGTCCGTTGCGTCGAGCGTTGAGAGTTGACTCTGGTCCTGGTTCCGGATTTTCGAATGTCCTTGCGTACAATTTAATATCTTGTACTTTGCGTTTTGAATCTTGTACTCTTGTAATTTTGAGACGTTTCTTATCAATAATTGGAACCTCTTTGATTGTATTTTATACTTTTGTGCTTTTTGGTCGTTTGCGTCTTCAATTCGTCGAATCTATCTTTTGTCTTCACTTTTTATTATTTAAACGAATATCACTTGTAAATAGGACAATTGCAACTAAAAGCTTGTCTTTCTTGAGGGATAATGCTATGAAATATATGTTCGTTTTTAGCATTATCAGCACCGATCAATCGTTATACAGTCCCGTGAGTTCGCGTTGCCTAATCTCATGTTGGGACTTGCATCTTTTCATTTACAACGTTGTGTGCTGAATATTTATCTTCTCACACAAACTTCCATATGGATAAAATTTGAGATCATCGGTTACATGACGTAACCCTACCATTCGGACACTCACTTTAGTGAGTCAACCTTATACTCTTTGGTACATAAGAGCAGCGAGGCTTTATTCGTCACGATAGATCCATTTACGCATTAGGTTTTATCATTAAATAATTATATATTAATGGTAATAACAATGACAATTGACTTCATGTCTCTACATAACCCTTACTCATCGAAGAAACTCATATCATCCTGGCATTAATCTCAGATTTAATGAGAATTTAATAATTTGATTTCCAGTGATCATCATATGGTCAAAATCCACTGCTTTAGAGTGTCCTTATAAATGTCTATGCGCAGGTCGTATTATTCATAACCAGATTATCACGAAACCTTTACAACCGTCAAAATCAAGCGATTCATGTGTATGTATAATAAAGGCACTTATGGCCACATCATAAAGAGTTCCCGGACATCCACTATCACTAAAACCATTCAAAATGTTAAGTTACCCAAGGATCCTAATTGCCACGCCTGTTGGAACGATACTCTTTCTTACGTAACTCTAAGTTTTGACTTATTCCAGGATATTCTCATTTGGTGATATTAACACCATCAGTCTTTCGACTTTAATATTAGTCATAACCTGTTTGGCATTTTGCAAAGTCAATAAGTGATTCGCTTCTCATCCTCATGCTCTATCCTTCATACCTCACTCGTTAGCAACATCTTTGCATGTGAACAGTTTTGGCCCAAGGACTTATGTCCTGATAATAGTCAAAACCACATTTAATTAGTTGGTTTTTATTACCTCGTAACATTTGTTGATCAAATGTCGCATGACGATTCAAGTCCTTCACTCGATCTTACTTTAACTTGTAACCTCTGGAATATGAATACTATGTTTATCAAAAAATTTACACGTTTATTTGTGCGGTCCTCACAACAATTATGGACAAATGGAAGTAATAAAAGTTTCTATCACTTATGTGATTTATAAAATCATATATGTATATATAAAATTAAATAAACAAATTTACCTTTACCTATTTTGGTTAGTACATACTAAATTATACTTTCAAATTATTTTAATGCCACTCATTTATTGAGTTGTTTAAATTAAGTCAAATTGTTTTATGAAAAATGGTACACATTGTACATACTTCTAAATTTACTAAGAACTTCATTCCGTTTATGTTGTCACATAAAACGTTTAAAGGATTTTCAAAACTTCTTTGGTTGATTATATTAAAGATTTTCGTATTAATCTACACCATGTATGGATCACAGTCCTCCTCATCCTCCGTTTAAGGATGAAACTTTCCATTAAGATCACGCTTAAAAACTGTTACGCCACCTTGGATGGCGATCCAAAAAAAGTGGTTGATAAGTCTTTGCGCTCATCACATTTTCCTTTTTAGGATTAGACGTGGTCGAAACGCGGGCCGACAAAGCAGTTTTCTGAGATACGCTCAGTGGTCACCCTGTTTGTAGGAAGGGCACTAGGTGGGTTTCTACCCAATTGTTGTCCTCAACTAAGTTATATTTGGTATCACGGATAGATATTACACCAGGCCGTTTGAGAAGTTTCTACTCTCGATATTTCAGGGCTAATCGCAACACCCTCGTAAGCATAAATTCCATGATTCAATATTTTAAGGTACAAGAAATCATTTTGGAGATTCTTCTCACCCGGAGTCAACTATTCTTTATAACCAATGATTCATGTTTCTTCTCAACCGCACATAAACTTAAGAATAAGGATGAATCCTAGATCGACTCGCACGTCTTGCGAGGAGTTCACACTTGTTGAGAGATCCCATTTCGTGCTTTTTCCTTTCGAAAATGTAATGTAAATTACTTTAAAAATCTATGATTCTCGTTTTCCTCTTTGAAGGAATTGCTTTAGGCCCCGTTTGTTTTTTTATTATTATTAAGTCCTTTTGTCTGAATATATATATGACGTCTGAAAAAATTAATTGACGAATAAATAATTATTCTTTGTTTTTTGGCTGAAAAAACGCCTGAATAATTAAATTTACAAAATTAACCTTATAAGTGGATAGTTAAAATAGCATTTATTAAAAACTGAGGACTTAAATGGAAATTCACAATTCTTTTGATTTTTTAAATTAAGACGTGTCTTATTTATTAAGTAAAAAACAAACACCCTTTAGTAGCTTTTTATATTAAGTTCCATTGTATTAGATCAATTAAGTGGAAAACAAACATGGCCTTAAACATCTATAACACTGATTTGATTACACTATATATATCTCCTCTCGATTGGCTGCAACTATATGTTATTCCAGTCAATTTTTCACCTTCATATCAACCTGTAACTGAAATCATGTAGTACATTCTGCAAATGTGCTTTCATTTCTTTCATGGATAAGTTCACGTGTAGTATGATAAATTGAATGATATCTTTCACTGATCGCTCAGACCGTTCTAAAGACACTTTAAATATTTATGGCTTGCACTGCATGTAAGCCTGATTAGTGACTTTCAGCTAGAATTCTGATTCATTTATTCACATCAGACGCTTCTTAAATATCGGGTTCTTTATGTGTATGGTTACCTTCCGAATTAAAGGGTTAGTAACATCCGTAGCTAAGACTATCCGGACATCAAACTGCATAGGTTGTGATCACCATGTATTCCACTCTATTTGTCAGCCTTGTATTGCGACATAAACGCTAAATGTTTTAGATGAGCTTAGTAATATTCATGATGCATTTCATGCATCCGGCTTACTGAAAATGCCTGTATGGCTAAAAACATCATCATCCTTTTTGTGGAAATATATTCAGATGACATATTCATGTTAGCGAGAAACGAAATCAATTTGTTGATCTTAAGATCAAGAAGCTTAAATAGAGTCGTATACATATTCTTATTATTATACGCCGGAACACCTCCCAAGGTAAGTATTAACTTCTGAGGACAGGAGTCCCTTAGGACATTGATACGCTCCTTTTCTTCAAATTCGGTACTGTTGATGGTCACTCCTCAAATTTTGGGACAAAATTTCTTTAACGGGTGGGTGCTGTAACGACCCTACTTTTTTCGTTATTCTTTATCGTTTATATTTAACTTCTGTTTACTTTCGTGCCGCGTCATTTCTATGACTTATATTATTATTTGAATAATAATATTTTCCTTATGTGTCATATATTTATATGTGTTCATATTTGGATTTGTACGTTTCTACGTTTCTTGGATTTCTATCCGGTGAATTGTTTTGGTTTTCAAACCAACGATTAGATTTTCGTGATTTTCAAATCCGAATAATTTATCTATGATATATCAATGTCATATGAAGATATAAAATATTTCTACATTTTATTTTTCGCGATTGCGCGTTCTTTCCGTGTTTTTAATCGTGTAGTGTTTTTTCACGAATCGAGCTACGTCTAATCATTTGGGCCAACCTAGAGTTAAAATATATATATATATATATATATATATATATATATATATATATATATATATATATAAATGATGGGAGGACCCCATCTAGAGTTGTAATCTCTTGAATTTAATAATTTGCTTGAAATTCAACCGACCAATCAGAGCGCGACATGTGGCGCGACAATCAAATGTGATTGAAAAAAATTTCAAAAAAAATTTCAAAAAATTTTTTTTAATAATTTTTAAAAAAAAATTTTAAATTTTTTTTTTTGAAAAAAAATTTAAATTTTTTTCGAAAACAAAAATTTTTAATTTTTTTTAAATTTAGCATTTCAAATTCAATCACATGTGATTGTAAAACACAATCACATGTGAGTAAAAAAAATTCAAATTTTTTTTTAAAAAAATTCAACCGAAAACAGACTTTAATTGGGTGATTTGATCAAGTTTGTTAGCGTTTCGTGATCATATATTCAAAATTTCAGACTTTATTTCGGTGATTTGATCAAATTTTAATCAAAAACTTGGTGTTTAAAAGTTTTAGCACAAAGTTACTGAAATTCGTCATTTTATTTATAAAAAAAATTCAATCACATGTGATTGGATTTGACATGCAGAATAACATGTGATTGAGTTTTACAATCACATGTGATTGACATTCAGAATCACATGTGATTTACTGCATGTCAAATCAATCACATGTGATTGGAAAAAAAAATTCGATAAAAAAAATTTCGGCAAAAAAAAATTTCGAAAATTTTTTTTTTTTGAAAAAATTGTTTTGAAATTTTTTTTTCAATCACATGTGATTATCGCGCCAAGTGTCGCACTCTGATTGATTCCTTGGATTTCAACTTAAAAGTTGGTTTCATTTGAATATTTCTCGCCCCATCTAAGCCAAATTGGCCGAACCCCTAAGGAAAAACCAGCAAAATATTTAATTAAATTACTAGTCCTTTTAAGGTTTAATACCAAAAAAAAAAAAAAAAAAAAAAAATCATGGACAAATTTTGTGGGCTGGCTGACCCACGTCCTCATCTCCTTTGTTTTTATTATTTGAATATAATTTATATTAATAAACCTAAATTAACCCTAATTTGCCTACATAATTTTAAAACCTTCCTCTTACTCTCCCAAATGCTCCCATCGGCCTCTCGGGCAGCGTTTTTCATGATCATCAAAAATTTTCAAGTATTACACAAGATCTAAGGTTGTTGATTGTTAAATATCGCGTACTCGAACCCGGTTGTTTCCGATTGTAATTTTCTATTGCTCAAATCGTAAGAAACTTAAACCTAATAATTTATCTCATTAAATTTATGAAATTTATGTCTTATTGTTATCAACTAGGAAGAGGTCCGGATTGCGCGTTGCTGCAATCTAGCCGTTGATTTGTATCCGTTAGGTTGTTGACTCTATTCTAGTTAGCTGTAGCAGCAAAAAACTTACCAGCAATTGATGGGATTGAATACGATTAGGAACAACTTCCTAAATATTCATTATTAGCAGTTGCCTGCACAATCAACATCATGTTGACAAATAATACGGAGAAGATCATATAACAATGAAAAAAATATGATGAAAACGTAAGAACTAAACACATTATGAACACCTCAGGCCAAAAAAACCCTATTGCAAACACCTCCAAAAAAGTCACAAAACGATTTATCGTCCTCAAATATGAGCTGATCGCTAGTTAGGGATAGTTATAAAGCAAAAATTAACTGAAAATATAGAAATAAATATTGTTGTAAGTGCAGAAATATAGGATCAAAATATTTATTATTGAAACTCAACAACAAAGCTCTTGGCACAATCAAGAGTAAAGGAATCACAATTATGTGATTAACAGTCAAGTGTCTAACAATGTAATAAACAAATCATTATAAAATCAATGAAAGTCAAAAGATGAAACATAAACAAAGCTGAACCATATATATAACAATCACCATAAACATAGTTACATAGCGCCCAAATGTCCAAACCACATCACAGGAAACTCGAATCCAGAAGGCCTTCCAGACTTGATCTATTCTTGTTTTTTTTAAGGTTGTTGAATACTATGTCTACTACTCTACAACTAACCATCCTCCAACTATATATATCTTTACTCCACAGTTTTGATAGTTCTAATTAGTGTTACAGACTTACATAGCGGTCGAGCAGTATGCAACAGAGCGCTGAAGTGAATTAGTACAAAGGTTGAGTAATCTATATGCGGTACATCTTCACCTCCAACACTTAGTTGTTGTCATTCACCTTCAAATCAGTTATGGCTAACAGTTGTTCCATCTTACGATAAATACACAAAATGTTAATTTATGTAAATCAGTATAACGTTATTATAGTTGTTTTGTTGATGCTGTTAGTGAACCCTAATTAATTTGCCATAATTTTTACATATATTAATTTACATAACAAACATATATAAAAAACCTCTATTATCAACATACAGAGTAAACTATACTTATATAATACACAATTTGTAACACAAATTAAACTATAAAATTAAACATCTGTACACCAAAGCAATTTTAAACAAAAAAGTTCTTCACATACCATCATTATTAGGCAGCCCAAAATCGATAAATACCCGATCATTAGGATTACAACGGGATAAAACTTACGACGGTAGTGACGACGGTTTCAGATAATTCGAAAGTTTGTCTTCCAAAACCCAAATCATTGCCACCACAGACAGAAATCTATCACCTGAACATAAAAGGTTAGATGATAATTGCAGAGATAAAAAGGCCCAAAAATCGAAAACCATAAGGTTTAATCGAAACCACCGAATTTTTTTTTCCCTAGGATCAAATAAGGTGCTCCAACGAAATCGAAAGAAACTGGGGTTAATTCGCAATCTTTGCAACAAAATCAGAAACCCTCAAATTAAACAATAATCGAACACAACAATCGCATAGAGGAAAACATAAAAGTTACGTGGTTACAAAAAAGATAAACAAACAGGACGGTAAGAACCCAACTTTTTTATTGTGTTGTTAAGACTGTGACATGACCCAGCGAAACCATTAAGGCACTAATTCTGGTTGTGCTCAACAAATCAGAAAAATAGAAGGTGAAGCAGTTAGAAGGTTGGAGAAAATAGAATGGTTGGTAGGAGGTGGTGAACGAGTGTGCTAAAAGAGAGAAATAAGCTTAGAACACGTGTTTTCCACTAACATAAAGATTAGGAACAGTAGGAAACGACAGTGGTTTTGCCTAATGTAAGGGAAATAGAGCAAACAAAATGGCAACACATAGTTTGGCTGATATAATTATTAGAATAGATGTACTAGTGCTCGATTATATAATTATTGTATGGGTAAAATCGTTAAAGTTGTTAACTTTAATTAAAATTCGTATTTAATTAACCAGTGAAAATTTGTAAACGAATTTTTTAGATTAATTAAAGCAGATATTTAGATTCCTTGTTTCAAGTAGATGAATTTTCATATAAACTACTTAATATTTCGTTACACGGTTTTCAACTTACGATCAAATTAAATTTATGCGTTTTTGGTAAAATGTCGAAACGGGAACTGAATTTCCTGTTGATTAGCTTCGATTCAGGATTTAAAACAAATCATGTTACTTCTTTGCTGTAATGTTAAGAGTTCGGCTCATGCCGTTTGTCAAACCGAGCTTTTATGAATTTTCTAAAAATCGCCAAGAGTGGCTGTTTGGTCACATTTTAATATTTTCTGAAAAGCTGATAGAAATTTCTTTGAAACGTCGAAATCGTGTCGATTACCATGGTCATTTAAAGGTTGTAAAAATCGTCAAATAAATCATGTAGTATCTTGATAGCAAGAAGAAGATTTTGGTTCTTCTTGTTTGTCAAACCGAGTTCCGAGTGTCGTTTTAAAAATTGTCAAGGTAGGTCACCTAAGCGCACTTGTACATTTTTCTTAAAAGCTGAAAAACAGAAACTTAAAATGTCAAAATCGTCTCAATCATTGCGAGTTGCTCAAGTCGTGTTAATCTTTGTAGATTTTTCTGTAGAGTCTTTGTTGTAAAAAGAAACTCTAAGCAATGGCCCAGTGGGCAGTTATCATTTTTATAAAATTTGAAGTTTTGTATTTTAGTTAAGTTTATCGACTACCGGGACCTATACTATAGCAACATCATTATTAAATGTGTGTGTATGAGTTTTAAAGATCACTTTTAGGTCGTGTTGACTTTCAACGTTGATTGTTGACTTTTGAGTTGACCGTTGACTTTTTGAAAATGAGTTTTGAGTTGAGTGTTGACCTTTTAGGTTGACTTTTAGTTATTGACTTTTTGAGTTGACTTTCTAAATAAGGAAATTTTCCAAAAATAGAAACTTTCCTAATATAGAAACTTATAGAAACTATCTAAAATGGAAACTGTAAGTAACTAGAGGGGGGAGGGTGAATAGTTACTTAATATGTTTTTACCACTTTTTCGATTAATCACCTAATTCGATTAATTATAATCAACCGATTCAACTCAAACTTGATGTGTGTAGTGTATATGTTCAAAATGATGAATAAAGTAATGTAAAGAACATAGACACAAAGATTTATAGTGGTTCGGGTGGATGTTAACTAATCCACCTTAATCCACTCCCCGATTACACTAATCGGGATTTGTTGCTTCACTCAGCACTTTTCTCCAAACTCGGTGGAGATCCGATTTACAAGTCTTCAACTTCTTTGGTAGACAACAAACCTAATCTTTCTATCCCTTTGAAAGATCAAGTCCAATCTAGATCAACTTGTCTTCACCTTGGACAAGTATTAATCTTCAAATAAGATTAATCAACTCCCTAAGTCCCTTTAAGGAAGTTGATCACTAAGCTAGCCTATGCTTCCACTAATTGAAGTTACAAGACTTATACACTTTGCAATGATGATCCTAAGACAATAATAGGACATACATTACACTAAGTAAACTCATAAGATTAATGATTTTGGTTAGTAAGTTTACAACAACCAAATTCTATATCTATAAGATTATAGAATCTTCTCTTGCTTGATCACATTTGAGTAGTAATTAGAGCCCTTGTGATCTCTGAAAATAAGCCTTTGAAATATGCAAGAGGGTCAGCTTCAAATGCCCTTTAATGTTTGCCTTTTATAGTGGGATTCAAAAAATAGCCGTTGACACACGGTTGCCAGTACGGTCGACCGTGGTTCGACCGTGCGTGCTCCAGTCCAAATTTGGTATCCGTTATATAGCCGTTTGACTCAAATTTGAACACCACATTTTGGCACCTTTACTCCTTCTAGCACCTGCAAAAGAAACCAAATATCCTATGCTAGTACTATATGCATTAAGTGTGTGAGATTTGGTCTTATTGTGTGAAAGTGACTTAACATTCCAAAAGTGGTAAACCCAACATTCTTGAAGAAGTGTCTTGATGGGTATTTTGGGAAATCTCAGTTTGGTCAAGACTTAGTTAGTCACATTAATGCCTTTGGTTCAATTCTAAAGACTAGTCACTATGTCATTAACTTCCTAGTTTCAAATAATCACAAGTCATGTTCCATTTAAGTTTAGGTAAAGATTAATTGAATGATGTCTTTCTAAGATAATCATCAAGTATGTAGAGACATCAAAGTTAAGTCATACTTGAATAAGCAATCACACTTAGTTACTTAGACTAGACCAAATAGACAATTGACTATAATTTCATTGTGAACCATTTTACACTTAATTTGTTGGAGTAGGTTAGTTACTTGAATCCTAACTAGTAAGCACATAGCAAACATATTAATCAAGTTGATAAATTTATGAGTATTAAGCATATTGGCAAGTAGCAAGTAATACTCACACATAGTAAGAGATAGTTACTCTAAGATCAATCATATAGATATTTGCACAACTTGTAATTTAAGCTTTTAGCAAGCTTACATGCAATATAACATATTGCATGATTAATGTGTAAGCACACATTAATGTCCAACACATGCACAAGGGAAGAGCAATCTCTAGTTGGGACTTGGTGACCATCCTAAATGTATCTAAGTGTATTTTAGGATTACAAGTCTTTACTAGTTACACTTGAAAGCATTTCCCTTAATTAATCACTAAGTCATCTTTAATAGTAATTATTGTTCTAGTGACATTGGCTAAGTGTGTTGGTACTTGATGATCATACTAAGGATATCTAGATAAGAATTAAGATCACAAGTTGTTGATTAACACTTATGTGTTATGCCTAATCTTGGTTAATTTGTCATTAAGATGTCATTAGGCGTAATTAACCACGATTAGTGTTTTTACGATCAAAACTCAATTGAGTATGGAGAAGGCATCTATAATAAGCGTGTTGAAAAAGGTTTCATGAATTATAGATGTCGAGAACTAGTCAAACTTTATTTGGTCAAAATTGGTAACAGAGAAAACTGCAGTCGTACTGCGGTTGACCGTGGTAGCGAACGTGCAACTTATTTTCACAAAACTGCGTTGCAATTCAGTTTGGGGTTCTGCGGCTGGCTATGCGGTCGACCGTGTCTTTGACCGTGTATGTTGCTGAACTTTTAATTCTATTCTTTTAAGCTATGTTTGACTTAGTCATTTGTAAGATAAAGTATGGATTAGTGATCTTGCATGTTTTATGTTAAGATGTCAGTCATCACTTATGCATATGTATGTGTCATCATCAAAACATATTCTTTGGTTAATCATCATACTTAACTTTGTCGTTTAGTTCATTAACCAAAACTGTGAAAAGACCCGTCCTAATCCATCTGGACGAATACATTACATTTGGTTACATCGCGAGGTATTTGACCTCTATATGATACATTTTACAAACATTGCATTCGTTTTTAAAAGACAATCTTTCTTTACAATGAAAGTTGACGACATGCATACCATTTCATAATATATCCAACTATAATTGACTTAATAATAATCCTGATGAACTCAACGACTCGAATGCAACGTCTTTTGAAATATGTCATTAATGACTCCAAGTAATATCTCTAAATGAGCAAATGCACAGCGGAAGATTTTTTTAACACCTGAGAATAAACATGCTTTAAAGTGTCAACCAAAAGGTTGGTGAGTTCATTAGTTTATCATAAATAATCATTTCATAATTTTAATAGACCACAAGATTTCATTCTTTTCATATATAAACATCCCATACATAGAGATAAAAATCATTCATATGGATTGAACACCTGGTAATCGACCTTAACAAGATGCATATAGAATATCCCCATCATTCCGGGACTCCCTTCGGACATGATAAATTCGAAGTACTAAAGCAGTTCAAATTCTCTGACTGGGGCTTGTTAGTGCCCATAGATCTATCTTTAGGAATCGCATCAATTAGGGGCCAGTTCCCTAATTCTTAGATTACCAGACTAAAAAGGGGCATATTCGATTTCGATAATTCAACCATAGAATGTAGTTTCAATTACTTATGTCTATTTCGTAAAAAATTTATAACAGCAGTACATGTATTCTCAGTCTCAAAAATATATATTGAAAAAGCATTTAAAAATGGAGTAATGAAACTCACAATACTGTATTTTGTAGTAAAAATACATATGACGACACTAAAAAATGCTGGGTTGGCCTCAGATTCACGAACCTATATCATTTATATATATATATATATATATATATATATATATATATATATATATATATTAACACATATATTTGTAATCGTACAAATTTATATATCTCTTATTATTAATTGTTATTTTATTAATATATATATATTGATAACTTAATTAGATATTTATTTTTATATGTTTTAAATGAATAATTAATATTCATTACAAAAATGTTATTATAGTTAAGTGTTAAGTCATAAATATATTTTTATATAGAAAAATATTTATTTGATATATTAATAATACTAATAATAATAATGAAAAAATTAATACTAATTATGATATTACTAATAATTATGATATTACTAATATTAGAATTAATAATGATACTATATATTTAATAATAAAAGTGATAATAATAAGGTTAATAGAAATAACAATGACTTTAATAATGATTTTAATACTATGTTGTATTATAATAATAATTTTAATAATTTCTTTCAATCATAATGTAATTAAAATTTTAACTTAATCATTTTCATAATAATATTTATGTTCAAGATTTCTATGATTATAACTTTAACAATATCATTAAAACTTTTATATTCATAGTTATAATAATCAAAATTTTCGTGTTTAATTCCTAAACTAATGACTAAAGTTTCTTTAACATAAATTTGCCATCCTAAACATAATAATAATAATAGTAATACTTATATTAATAATGGTCTAATAAAATTAATAATAATGATAATAATAATAATAATAATAATAATAATAATATTTAGTGATAATAGTAGTAATGATAATGATAATAATGTTAGTAATAATAACAATTATATTATTAATCTTAGTATATATATATATATATATATATATATATATATTCAATTTTTAATTACTAATAATAGCAATGACAATAACAATAATAATAATAATAATAATAATAATAATAATAATAATAATAATAATAATAATAATAATAATAATAATAATAATAATAATAATAATAATAATAATAATAATAATAATAATAATTAATAATAATTAATAATAATAATAATAATAATTTTAAAAATTGAAAAACTACCTCACAAGCTTTAAAAAAATTTGCAGCCCACGCCCGGGCTCGTACTCGAAACCTCTCGTCCACCCAACATACCCCTTAACCACTAGACCAATTGCTAATTTTTGATTAAATCCCAATTGAGAAACATATAACTCGTTTATATTTACATGTTATTCTTCTTCTTCCTCTTCTAAATCAAATCGACCAAGACCAATTGTTAATCAAAATAGCGGGTAAAAAATTTGGTTTACGATGTGAAAGTAAAACAGAAACGACCTGTTGTGTGTGTTTTTGCATCAACAGAAAAATAAAAGAAACAAAATTAAGCAGCAGCTGATTGAAAAACACGAAGAACAACTCAATTCTTGATTCAATTATAAAAACATTTTTAAGACTTTCAACCCAAGTATAATCGAACTCTATAAACTCTTGAATTAATTGAAAACAAAAAAAAATAGATAAACAAGACTGCTACTGCAGTCGCTGATAAGAAAAAAAAAATTAATGTGATTTTGCTTTTTCGAATGTTATGGACAAATGTTATAACACAAGTTATGTTTCAAAACACACCTAGAATCTTTGAAAATCATCAATTAAGCCATAATTGCAACAGGTATCTCGAATTTGATCCAAGAACACTAGCTTGACTTTTTTTTGAATAAATGTTTGACTCAAAAATTCATCCTTGATTTTGTGAATTAGAGTTTGAAAAATTGCAGATAGTTTTAATAGGTGAATCCTAATAACTCTGCAATTCCACATTTTGACAAATCATTTAATTTCAAGTTTTGGAAAGAAAAAAAAATAAGAAAGCAGAGGTATCGGTCTTCTTCTTCTTTTTTTTTTTTTGAAAAACAAAATTGATAATTCAATTAAGTGATGGAATAATTAATTAGCTATTTTATAACACCAACTGTTCGACAGTCTCAATTCGTGAACAAGAAATTTTCAAAAGTAGAAAACGACCCAAAACAGATTTTGGTTCATGTCGGCTTAATTTTTGTGTAATTATTATTTATAATTAATAATTATTTTAATAATAATAATCCTAATAATAAAAGTAATAATAAATGAAAATGTTAATAATAGAATTAAAATGATAATAATATTATTATTAATGATAATAATAATGCTAATTATTATAATATTACTTTTATTAATAGAAATAATAATATTACTAATAATAATAATTAATAATACAAATAACAAGAAAGATGATATTTGTTAATAATATTGATACTTTTAACGATAAGAATAACTAATAATATTTAGATTACAACTAATTTATAATTTTTATCATTCTTATAAAAATATTTATATTTAATATCTTCATTTTGATAATTAAATCCTTAAAATTATAATTCTAATCATGATAATAATAATAATAATATTAGCATTACTAGTATTAATATTAATACTAATAATAATGATGAAAGTAATAATGATATTTTAACTTGTAAATTAAATTTAATATAATAATATTACATACTATTAATTATGTAATACTTTTATTATATAATAACATATTTGAATATTTAATATATATTATATATATTACAACATACATATAATATTAATTGTGTACAGGATTCATATATATACATATAGATTCATAATAATATCATGTACATGTTTATATATATATATATATATATATATATATATATATATATATATATATATATATATATATATATATATATATTCATTTTAATTGTACTTACTTATTCTTTTTATTCTTTTATATTTTTAACTCTAATTAATTAAAGGGTATCTTATTTATTCAAAATATTATATATATTCTTATATTTATATTTATATAAATATATTTATGTTTTTATTTACACACGATTGTTCGTGAATCGTCGGAAATAGTCAAAGGTAAAATGTTTTCCATGTAAATAGTTCAAAATTTTCAAACTCAACATTACAGAGTTTGTTTATCGTTTCAGAATCATATAAAGATAAATTTTAAATTTGTTCAGAAATTTCCGGGTCATCACAGTACCTACCCGTTAAAGAAATTTCGTCCCGAAATTTGATCGAGGTCATCCTGGCTAACAATAAAAAATGTTTTCATGGCGAATATGAGTTGATAAATAGAGTTTTATCATTATTGATTAATATAGACAAAATGATTCGATTATGTGAAGCGTACAAGTAAAGCTGTCACAAAAGATTGAGATAGAGATTTAACTTTTGACGTAGTCATGGTGAATTCCGGAATTCAAGGAATTAAAGAAAATCTTCGAAATCTATAAGATCGAATTCTTCGGGATTTAATGGAATTAGGATCTCTTTAATTAAATGCGGTCATCTGTCTCGATTGTTACGTCTGATTTTTCCTTTATAAATTAAACTCTTCCGTTCCATTATTCTCACCATCCCTATACTTTCTTTCTTAGTTCATACATCCAAAAGATTATGAAAATGTTTAATCCGGTTCTAATCCTTGATATTTTCCTAATTATCATTTGTGTCATCCTTCTTTTCAATCTTCCACTAGAAAATTCTGTTTACTTCTACTATTACCTTGGGGTGATACTATTCTTAATTATATCATGTCTTTATGTAACCTCCGTGTTGTTATTGGGCTTTATATTTTCTCTTATAATTTGGAGCTCTTTGCCTTTTTATTCTCTTCTCAACCTCTAGTAAAGCGAGTAACGGTCTAGAATTCGTAAGTATGGAGTTTCGAATGAACTTAATGTTCTAAACAAGAAAGAACGTAATCGCACGATTTGATTTGTCAAATTACCTGAATCACTGAGAATAAAACTATCAAGAACATACTTTCTTGATATGTTCAGAAGTTAAGCAGAATGAAAGAGTTATGTAACATGGCACATGATGATGTTATGATATGTGAATCATCACGTCCCATTAGAAACTCAGCATGACTTACTGTAATATAATCACGTTGATCAAGTGTCATTATATTATACTAACTCATGCTTCAGTTCCCAACACTACTTCAAAAACATTCATATTTTAAATTCGAATTTTCAGAATTTAAAAACTAAAACAGTTTCCTTTCTGATATAACACAGATATCGTGAAGAGATAAATGATTTCAGATAAGAATAGTTATGAAAATATCTTCAAAAATATCGAGGATATTTATAATAAAAGATACGATGATATCTTAGAATTTCTAATATCGATAGATGATGATGACGATTGTCCGAAAAAGTGTAGAGTCAGGCCCAAGGTATTCGTTAATGATTTCAGCAGATACTGAATCATTTAAATTCTTTGAAGGCAGGTTTAGTCTTTGTGATTTGTCCACAGCCTCCTTCATGGTTTGCTCAATCCGTTTTCCAGTTCTAACTTTTCTGAGCTTTGCCAACACATTATTCTTTATCATCAAACTTTTGCCTGTTAAGATCGTTTACAGTTTTTGTTGCTTCATTCAGTTTTTTTTTTCCAGCATTCCGAGTATTGATTCGCAGACTGGGGATTTTTTTAGAATTTCAGAATGAAAGATCAAAATTTCAAGGGATAAATGGTATAGGTATACATATAACTGTTGATGTAGTAATGCTGCGAGATTCAAGATACTGATTGCTAATTCTCGGTAATTGGTATGGAAATTCTTGTTACAAGATGCGGATGAGTATATGATAAGGTTTCAATGAATAAAATGATTTTTTCAGAAAATCAAAGATCGATGAAATTGCTGATAAGTTTACAGCTAATGTGGTGGGATATAAACGGTTTCCCGGTATCGATGACGAAAGGCAACTTATATATCAAGTTATAATAACGTTTATTTGAATGAAAAGTCAAAGTTGTCTTGCTGGAGCTGTGACAAAATTTTATATTTTGAAAAGGGATTGCAAAGTTATTTTCGATAATAACAACGCCAAAGGAGCTAGCACAGATACGTGTTAACATTTATTCAGGTTCCGAGTATTTTCAGGTGCATAACTATATGCATAAATCTTTTCTTCCGTAGATGAAGTGCGGTTGGTTCATCCTCTAGATTGAGGTGTTTTCAAGAATCATGAAAGGTTTGAATGCAGATTGTAATCTTCAAGATACAAATGAGGTTTAAGATGAAATCAAGTGGCAACCTTGAAGAGATGTTTAGTTTCATATGTTATAATCAATATTTTAATTTATTTTAATTGTCCAATGTTGGTAATCCACAGTTAGTAGTCCACAGTTAGTAATTCAATAATTCATATATAATATTCGAATTAATTAATGCGTATCGTGACCCATTGTATACATGTCTCAGACTCGATCATAACTCAAAGTATATATATTATTGTAGAATCAACCTCAACCCTGTATAGCTAACTCCAGCATTACCGCATATAGAGTGTCTATGGTTATTCCAAATAATATATATAGATGCGTCGATATGATATGTCAAAACATTGTATACGTGTCCCGATATTTAAAATGCGTAAATAACAGTATTTAAATGACGATAAATAAAGTGCGTAAAATAAATAACAGAAATTTAAATGACGATAAATAAAATTGCAAGAATTAAAATTACGATAAATAAATTGCGATAAATAAAATGTAATAATGATTTAACAGTTAACTAGGAACAGTTAGCTAGGATTTCGTTAGCGTGGATTCTTAATAAAAATTTTCTCATAGTTAATTTGTTTGTTTCTAACAAATTTTATCTTGTCCAATGTTTTCTTCATTATGCCACTTGTTGGATTCTGATAAGTCAAAATCCAAATATGAAATTGAGTGAAAATGGTTACTCTGTGGTGAATGGATTCGTATATCTGTAGATGTAAGTAGGATAGTAAATGACTGTTGAATCAGATTCGAAGAATGTACAATGTAACTTATTAATGTGAAATCTAAATATTTCTTGGGTATTACCTACCCGTTAAAATATTTTCACCATTAACAGTTTGTACAAAATAATTTTTAATTACAACCTTTATGAAAACATATATACATATATATTTTCTTCAGATGTAATCATGGATTTAATGAGTCAATATGATATTAAACTCATTTGATTTACTGTTAGAACAAGAATATATAATCTCTAAAACATTAGAGATTACATAATTGCCATGTCGAACGAAGATAAATGATGTAGAACGTCATGTATAACGATGATTATGCTTGAGGTATAGATTATGATGTTGAGGCGTGTGATGCGGATATGGTTGTTGGTGGTACTGGTATTGATGTTGGTGCCGGTGATATTGCGGAAGCTGGTACGTTTTGCACCATATTTTTCAAGGCTATAACTCGGGCGCGAAGCTCGTTAACTTATTACTACGGGATGATTTTCGGTAGAAACGAGCAAATGAATAAGGTTTAGAATCTGATTTATGATATTGGCGAGATACTCTAGAAATGAGAGAGAAAATGGTGTTTCGAACAGGTTCGCCGGTAAGTGTTTTGGGTTTTTCGCCAAGAGTGCAGGTTGGTGGGTGGAAGGGATCGCCTTCTTCTCGTCTCCATCGGTTAAGTCAACTACGAACCCATCCTCAATTCATCCAGAATTGAAGATGACTAGTTGGTTGATCCATTTCATTTACACTGCTTTTGGAGCTTAGGTGAATATCCATGTCGAAATAGCTGTCGGAATAACTATCGAAATATCTATCGGAATCTGAGGACTCGAACTAGTTGAGGGATTCATCTCGTACGATCAGATGAAGGATTTTCGATAAGAAACAGATTATAGGATATAGATTAGTACCCTGCAATACATAATTTACATATGCATATATAATACTAAAATCCCATAAGTTACGGAGGAATCTACGAAAGCTGTCAGGCAAAGGTAACAATAACAGATACACTAAGATATGAATTTATCTATACACTATCTATGCAATAGAGGTAGTAAGACGTATCTAGACTTTAAGGATGATGAGTAAATAATTTTTGACACTAAATGATAAGCAAAACTTTTGACATGCAGACACGGTCGAAATCCAGACCCACTGGTGCATCTAAACAACTATCAGTTAGACACTCTAATGCAAGACCTAGTTCGCTAAGACCACCGCTCTGATACCAACTGAAAAGACCCGTCCTAATCCATCTGGACGAATACATTACATTTGGTTACATCGCGAGGTATTTGACCTCTATATGATACATTTTACAAACATTGCATTCGTTTTTAAAAGACAATCTTTCTTTACATCGAAAGTTGACGACATGCATACCATTTCATAATATATCCAACTATAATTGACTTAATAATAATCCTGATGAACTCAACGACTCGAATGCAACGTCTTTTGAAATATGTCATGAATAACTCCAAGTAATATCTCTAAATGAGCAAATGCACAGCGGAAGATTTCTTTAACACCTGAGATTAAACATGCTTTAAAGTGTCAACCAAAAGGTTGGTGAGTTCATTAGTTTATCATAAATAATCATTTCATAATTTTAATAGACCACAAGATTTTCATTCTTTTCATAAATAAACATCCCATACATAGAGATAAAAATCATTCATATGGATTGAACACCTGGTAATCGACCTTAACAAGATGCATATAGAATATCCCCATCATTCCGGGACTCCCTTCGAACATGATAAATTCGAAGTACTAAAGCAGTTCAAATTTTCTGACTGGGGCTTGTTAGTGTCCATAGATCTTTCTTTAGGATTCACGTCAATTAGGAACCAGTTCCCTAATTCTTAAATTACTAGACTAAAAAGGGACATATTCGATTCCGATAATTCAACCATAGAATGTAGTTTCAATTACTTGTGTCTATTTCGTAAAACATTTATAAAAACAGCGCATGTATTCTCTGTCCCAAAAATATATATTGCAAAAGCATTTAAAAAGGGAGTAATGAAACTCACAATACTGTATTTTGTAGTAAAAATATATATAACGACACTGAACAATGCAGGGTTGGCCTCAGATTCACGAACCTATATCATTTATATATATATTAACACATATATTTGTAATCGTACAAATTTATATATATCTTATTATTAATTGTTATTTTATTAATATATATATTGATAACTTAATTAGATATTTATTTTTATATGTTTTAAATGAATAATTAATATTCATTACAAAAATGTTATTATAGTTAAGTGTTAAGTCATAAATATATTTTTATATAGAAAAATCTTTATTTGATATATTAATATTAATAATACTAATAATAATAATGACAAAATTAATACTAATTATGATATTACTAATAATAATGATATTACTAATATTAGAATTAATAATGATACTATATATTTAATAATAAAAGTGATAATAATAAGGTTAATAGAAATAACAATGACTTTAATAATGATTTTAATACTATGTTGTATTATAATAATAATTTTAATAATTTCTTTCAATCATAATCTAATTAAAGTTTTAACTTAATCATTTTCATAATAATATTTATATTCAAGATTTCTATGATTATAACTTTAACAATATCATTAAAACTTTTATATTCATATTTATAATAATTAAAATTTTCGTGTTTAATTCCTAAACTAATGACTAAAGTTTCTTTAACTTAAATTTGCCATCCTAAACATAATAATAATAATAATAATAATAATAGTAATACTTATATTAATAATGGTCTAATAAAATTAATAATAATGATAATAATAATAATAATATTTAGTGATAATAGTAGTAATGATAATGATAATAATGTTAGTAATAATAACAATTTTATTATTAATCTTAGTGTATATATATATATATATAATCGATTTTTAATTACTAATAATAGCAATGACAATAACAATAACAATAATAATAATAATAATAATAATAATAATAATAATAATAATAATAATAATAATAATAATAATAATAATAATAATAATAATAATAATAATAATAATAATAATAATAATAATAATAATAATAATAATAATAATAATAATAATAATAATAATAATAATAATAATAATAATAATAATAATAATAATAATTTTTAAAATTGAAAAACTACCTCACAAGCTTTAAAACAAATTGCTGCCCACGCCCGGGCTCGAACCCGAAACCTCTCGTCCACCCAACATACCCCTTAACCACTGGACCAGTTGCTAATTTCTGATTAAATCCCAATTGAAAACATATAACTCGTTTATATTTACATATTATTCTTCTTCTTCCTCTTCTAAATCAAATCGACCAAGACCAATTGTTAATCATAATAACGGGTAAAAAATTTGGTTTACGATGTGAAAGTAAAACAGAAACGACCTGTTGTGTTTGTTTTTGCATTAACAAAAAAATAAAAGAAACAAAATTAAGCAACAGCTGATTGAAAAACACGAAGAACAACTCAATTCTTGATTCAATTATAAAAATGTTTTTAGGACTTTCAACCCAAGTATAATCGAACTCTATAAACTCTTGAATTAATTGAAAACAAAAAAAAAATAGATAAACAAGACTGCTACTGCAGTCGCTGATAAGAAAAAAAATTTAATGTGATTTTGCTTTTTCGAATGTTATGGACAAATGTTATAACACAAGTTATGTTTCAAAACACATCTAGAATCTTTGAAAATCATGAATTGAGCCATAATTGCAATAGGTATCTCGAATTTGATCCAAGAACACTAGTTTGACTTTTTTGAATAAATGTTTGACTCGAAAATTCATCCTTGATTTTGTGAATTAGAGTTTGAAAAATTGCAGATAGTTTTAATAGGTGAATCCTAATAACTCTGCAATTCCACATTTTTACAAATCATTTGATTTCAAGTTATGGAAAGAAAAAAAATAAGAAGCAGAGGTATCGGTCTTCTTCTTCTTTTTTTTTTTTTAAAAAATGCAAAATTGATAATTCAATTAAGTGATGGAATGATTAATTAGCTGTTTTATAACACCAACTGGTCGACAGTCTCAATTCGTGAACAAGAAATTTTGAAAAGTAGAAAACGACCCAAAACAGATTTTTGTTCATGTCGGCTTAATTTTTGTGTAATTATTATTAATAATTAATAATTATTTTAATAATAATAATCCTAATAATAAAAGTAAAAATAAATGAAAATGTTAATAATAGAATTAAAATGATAATAATATTATTATTAATGATAATATGCTAATTATGATAATATTACTTTTATTAATGGAAATAATAATATTAGTAATAATAATAATTAATAATAAAAATAACAAGAAAGATGATATTTGTTAATAATATTGATACTTTTACCGACAAGAATAATTAATAATATTTAGATTACAACTAATTTATAATTTTTATCATTCTTATAATAATATTTATATTTAACATCTTCATTTTGATAATTAAATCCTTAAAATTATAATTCTAATCATGATAATAATAATAATAATATTAGCATTACTGGTATTAATATTAATATTAATACTAATAATAATGATGAAAGTAATAATGATATTTTAACTTGTAATTAAATTTAATATAATAATATTACACACTATTAATTATGTAATACTTTTATTATATAATAACATATTTGAATATTTAATATATATTATATTTATTACAACATACATATAATATTAATTGTGTACATGATTCATATATATACATATAGATTCATAATAATATCATGTACATGTTTATATATATATATTCATTTTAATTGTACTTACTTATATTTTTTATTATTTTATATTTTTAACTCTAATTAATTAAAGGGTATCTTATTTATTCAAAATATTATATATATTCTTATATTTATATTTATATAAATATATTTATGTTTTTATTTACACACAATTGTTCGTGAATCGTCGGGAATAGTCAAAGGTACAATGTTTTCCATGTAAATAGTTCAAAATTTTCAAACTCAACATTACAGACTTTGCTTATCGTGGCAGAATCATATAAAGATAAAGTTTAAATTTGTTCGGAAATTTCCGGGTCGTCACAAACTGCGGCTGCAATTCAGTTTGGGGTTCTGTGGCTGGCTATGCGGTCGACCGTGTCTTTGACCGTGTATGTTGCTGAACTTTTAATTCTATTCTTTTAAGCTATGTTTGACTTGGTCATTTGCAAGATAAAGTATAGATTAGTGACCTTGCATGTTTTATGTTAAGATGTCAGTCATCACTTATGCATATGTATGTGTCATCATCAAAACATATTCTTTGGTTAATCATCATACTTAACTTTGTTGTTTAGTTCATTAATCAACATCCAACCAACATTCTCCCCCTTTTTGATGATGACAAACATACAAGTGATGAGGGACATTTTGCTATAAATACGCAAGTGTTAACAATCACTTGTATCCATCTTTCTCCCCCTTTTGTCAAAGCAAAAAAGGTTAGCTCCCCCTAGAACTATGCTCGCCCTTAGACCAAAGCTCTCCCTTAAATTATGCACGTTGGAAAACATATATTAAAACATAACAAGCACATATTTTATTCAAGTCACATACTAAACATAGATAATTCATACATAGATAATTCATGACAGTCAGAAAAGTTCAATTATCATGACGAGAGGAGTGACCCTTGTCCTTGTCTTCAAGTCGTGACAATCTTCGACCAAGTTTTAGAATGTTTCCATGAATCACACTGTTTTGTCCTTGTGTCGAAAGAGAACAAAAGTTGGGTGGATTTTCAAGAGGAGGTTCTTGAATCCGCTTGGTTGAAGCTTTGCATATTGGATATGAAGAGACTTGAATGGAATGGTGAAACGGAGATGTCATTCCAACATATGCAAATAGTTTGGTCAGATGGAGACCATACGGAAGCGACATATGGGAATGTTGAGCTGCATGTTGCATTCTTGATGCCATGAAGTGTGCAACACTTACTTTGGAGGAGTTCAGGAGACACCATATGAAGGTGATTTCATTTTCATCAAGTCGATCCAGTAGTTCCCCCTTTCTGTAAACATTTGCAGTGATTATCTGTTGCCAGAGATCATATGTTGATGCAAGATGTTGACAAAGGAATCCATCCTTTTTGATGTATTCGGGTTTAAGAGTTCTGTTGCACATAATGTCCAGTGCATTGTCTCTCTTTACCCATTCAGGAAATTCATTGAACGAATTTAGTTTTAGAAAGAATGTTTGCCCTTCATTCAGAACACCCATAATATTTCCAAATTCTTTGAGCGTTAATGAATGACTTCTTCCATAAATAGAAAATGAGATTTTCTCATTATTTTGTGAGAATTGAAAATTCTCATAGAGTTCATTAATGTGAAGAGGATAAAGTGTACCTCTTAGATTGAGAAAAACATCCAACTTGATGTTTGAGAAGCTTTCAAGAGAGTAGGTAGTAAGATGATGTTTAAGAACTTCTCTCCCTTCAACAGTAGACCTCATTGTGAAGAACTTTTGCTTTACAGAGAGATATTTGGAATAATTGATGTGGGTGTGAATTTGTTGAATGTATTTGCTTTAATCGGCAAATGATGAATGTTGTCTAGTAAACTTGATGGGGTAGGTAGCTAAATTGAGAGCACTTTGACAGAGATATCAATTTGTCCTTTTGCAATCTATTGATCATTGAATTTGTGTAAGAGTGTTAGGACAAATCAATTCTGTAAGGTGTTCTGCGGTCGAATCACGGTCGACCGTGGGAGTAGCGGTACAGTGACAGATTTATCTTTTTGCATGGGTATACAAGTAAAATCAATTTAAACACACAATAAACATAACATTACGAATTATCTTACACGTAATTGTTTAGTGCCAACATTTAAGCACTTCACAGAGCATACAAGTATTCAATAAAGATCATTATCCCAAACACACAAGTTATGACCTACTGCAAGAGAATTTTTTCACAAATCCTTTCAACGCCTTCTTGAACCTAGAGGGATTCTCGCTAATCTCTTCCTCTCACTTAATAATCATGTCGATCTTGGTTTCGAAATTCGAGTTCACGAATTCTTGATGTTCCTGTAAGTTTGCCTCCTCATCTTGTATTCCTTCTTCATCCGATTCCTCCTTTGGTTGATAGTTCTCAATCTCATCTAGATCCTCTTGAAGACTTGATCTTCTTCCACGAGAGGTTTCTGATAAACGACCATTTTGAATGATGGTCGACTTATCTAGTGGCTCAAATGATGGTTGTTGAATAATAGCGTGAGTTACCTTGAGGTAGCTAAACAAACTATTCAGATGCATTCCATAAGAAAGAGATCTAGTTGATTCAGTCATCAGGTTGCTCATTCGGGACGCTATCAAAAATGCAACATTAATTTCCACATTTAGTTCAATTGCCCACATAACATAAATTTGAGTGACATGAATGTGGGAGTGGTTTCCTAGCCTACAGTAGATGTTATGGTCAATGATTTTGTTCAGAATATCAAGGTTCGACCGGAGATCCTTTCCGATTAGTCCCTTGGATAGGATTTCGGAGTGATTGGCGTTAGGTTTGCAGAGCAAGGTTAATGCATCAGTAGCTTGAATAAATTCAGGAAGATAATCTAGCTTGTGTCTTCTGCTGTAGAACTCCATTCCTTCAGTAGGTACACCCAGAATTTCACAAAAAGTTTTGAGAGGATATTCCCACCATTTTTTGTTAAGATGAAATCTTACCACATTAGTTTCTGAGTTAAAACTGAAGTTGGCATAGAATTCTCTTATCAGCTCAGGATATATAGGACCATTGATTAGTACGAAAGACGCTAGATTCCTTTGAAGCAGTTTGTCAATTATTTCAGGGAATGCTTCAAGGTTTATGATTCTTCCTTCTGCTATTGTTCTTGCTTTGAGCCATTTCTTGTTGTATAATGTACGTTGTCTTGCATCAGCTGGAGGATTATATCTTTCCTCACCACCTCTTGATTGAGCATCCCTGGTTCTTGCCATTTTCTACACGATGATACTTCAAATTAATTCAAAGTGTATAATTTCAATTGTAGGCAACAAGTTTTGCAAAATTTAATTATCATCAATACTTAGATGTTTTGATGTTAATGTTCTTCACATTTTCACTCTTCATTAGTGTCAATGAGTTTACAACTAGATTACGATTTTCACAAAGTTCATATGTGTTCTAGACTTTTGAGATCATCATCAACACATGTTTTGATATCCAACACTATCACACTCAATTTGCAACAATGTCATTTATATCATATGAACAATGATTCTATGAAAATCTAACCAAGATGTATAATGGACCCTAGAATTATTAAATATTAAATTAACGCATAGATAGGTACTACTACAATCGTTTCCAAGTTTTTCTTCAAGAACAATTTTGATTGTTTACATCAATTTAAGTTTTGATTCATTCTAGTTAGGGTTTCTTCATAACCCTAATTCATCATACAAACACAATTGAATGCTAGGAAAGCAAGGATTAATCATACCGAAAGTAGGAATTGAGATTGAAGGAATGAGCGTTCTTCTTTGTGCGATCGAACTCCTCAGCCGTGTGTAAAGTGTGTGTGTTTTGAAGTGAGTTGGAATGAAGTAAAAGTGAGGGTTTTATTTAATTTAAAACATAATCAGACCACGCACGGTTGAAGCAGGGTCGACCGTGGTGTTAGCCGTGCATGAATTTTCATACGTACAGGATAGGAGTCTGCGATTGGATATACGGTCAGCCGTAATGCTGCCGTGGATTCTTTTGATCACCAATTTCTTCACTTCTTCTTTTTTTGAATGCGTTTTGACGATTCTTAGGTTCTATAGAATACTTGAGGACAAGTTTTCTTTTCCTAACCTTGAGTGATTACATCCTCCCGATGTTTAATCATCAATGACACGTAATATACTATATTTATATGTATATATATATATATATATATATATATATATATATATATATATATATATATATATATATATTGCGATGACCCGGAAATTTCCGATCAAATTTAAACTTAAATCTTTATATGTTTCCGACACGATAAATAAAGTATGTAATGTTGAGTCTAGAAAATTTTGAAACGATGTTCATATATTCAATTGACCTTTGACTACTTCCGACGATTCACGAACAATTGTTTGTAAATTAATATTCATATATATATATATATATATATATATATATATATATATATATATATATATATATATATATATATATATATATATATATATATGTAAATGTAAGAATGTAAATTAATATTCATATATATATATATATATATATGTAAATGTAAGAATGTATAATAATTAGAAGTAATGAAACAAAATTTAAATTAAATATGTAAAATAAAATACAATCTAATCATTTGTGTTGAATATGTAAAGTAGTATATATAAAATAATGAAGTAACTACTAAAAATAAATATATGTACATGAATCCATACATAATTAATGTTGTAAGTATATTGTAATTTATATAAAATATATAAATATTAAATATTCAATACATGTTAACATATGATATTAATAATTAAATTAAGTATACAATTTAAAATATAAAAGTTAAATTATTAGCATTACTTCAATATAAATGATAAAATTAATATTATTAATATTAGTATTACTTTAATATATAAATATAAATATATGAAATTTGATTTATGCAAGTATTGTTATTAATATTATTGATATTATAATCCTTATTTATTTTGTTATTATTGTTATTATTAGTTACATTAATATTAATAAAATTAATATTAAATATTAATGTTTATATAATTAACATTATTATTATTTTTCTTTATATAATTTAAAGTGCAAATACAAATATATGTATATAATTGATATATAAAGATATAGATAAACATATATAAATACATATACAGTATATCTATATATATATACATAAATAGGGTTATATACATATACAAATTCAAATAATATGTATTCTGTTATCAATCTCTATCAACTTTTACAAAAGTCTTTTCACCTCCTGCTCATGATTTGTATCTGTCTGGTGAACATTGATATCAATTCATAATCCAGCCAAATCCGGCTAGCAATCGACATTCATCTCTAATTTTTTTTATTTTCTTTGTAGTACGGGTGATTCTTTTTGTCGAGCTTCTTTGCTAAAATACAAACAATGTACTCATGAATTTAGTCATAAACCAATCTCTTGTATCACCAAATCCATAAACAAACCACTGCAAGACTTATAGTTTCCTTCTTTTTCTGTTTCAATTGGAATCAACCATACCTGCTGCACGTCGTCTTTCCTTCCTACTCCTGTTGCAGTCGTTCTCTTGTTTTATTGCTGAATCCAAAACACTTAATCATATAATAAACCATTTACACCATCGTGATCATGATTCTTGATTGATTACCAACACCAACACAACACCACTTTAATGCTCAACATTTTTGGGTTCTTTTCTTCATCCTGTTAACCAAACGCCAACCATAAACCAATCATCTTAAAATTTCTCTTTACTTTTCCTTTTCACTTCTTCCTTGATAACCATCGAATAATCAACACAACAATACTTGTTTCCTGATTGAATTACAAATCAAAACTTGGGTGTTACTTTCTATTTCGAATATAACTAAAGCAACCCACCTTCAGGTTACCATCGCCACCTTCCACCAATTTTTTATTTCCTACATATTATACGTTTGTTTTTTCCTATTTCTGCCGAGCCATTTATTACAACTGAACCCACCTTTTAAACTCAATATTACTATTTTTTTTTTATATATATTGGCCAACAAGTATAAAGCAAGGAACCCCACTTGATAGATTCATTAAGATATTGGTCACATTTGATTAAAGTATCCACCACTCAATCAATTGATGATTTCTAATTAACGTTTCCTTGGATTCTACTCTCTTATTCGGCTAAGTAACCAAGAATGGAATTCATTATTCTTCCACTAAGTTTTGGTATGTTAATAATAATGATAAATGGGGTCAGCAAGATAATGACCCTCCCAAATCAGGATACATACGAAAAACTTTGAATTTAAATGATGAAAGTGTGTTACAGCGAATTATGGGGGTACTTTTGTTAATGGTTGTTTCCTGAATCTTTGACAATAAGATGACCCACTTGTTGAATTGAGATTTAAATATTAAACATAGAGTGAAGAGAGGCTGTCGAGTAACTGCATTCTCGAGTTTTTTTTTTTTTTCCTTTCGCTACTGCAGCAGCAAACCACACTGATTAAACCCTTGGGCCGTTTAAATATCACTGGACTTGGTTCGTGGGCTGTATTTTGGTGTTGGGCCGAGGTTCATCAACTGTTGGGCCGTAACTTCATTTTGGGACCGAGATGTTTGATGAGGAGGGATAAGTGATAACGAGTTATAAATAAACTGAGGTGTATAGTTCCAGGAAAAATCAATTTGGCCGGTTGGTTAAGGGGGTGTATGTTTAAATTTAAGTCCCTTAAAGGTAGTTTACATATATTATTATTATTATTATTATTGTTGTTGTTATTATTATTATTATTACTAAAAAGAATTACCATTTATTTACTAACATAATTTAAATTACAATTAGGATTACTAGTATTATTATTGTTAATACTAATATTATCATCACTAGTATTATTATCAAGTAAAATAGATAATATTTATTATCAACACTTTTACCACTATTATTATTGTTACAACTAAAATATTATCATAATTACCATTAGTAGAAAAATTATTAGTTTCATAGTTATTATAATTGTAAGTATCATATTATTACCACTTTTAATTATTAATATTATCATTATTATGAAAATAACTAGAATTTTAATCAAAATATGATTTAATGGAATTAGTAAAATTATTATAACTATTCTTATCACATTTATTATAATTATGATACGATTTAGTATTATTATCATTATTAATATCATTATTTTTATTAACATTATTATTATCAATTTATAAATATTAGAACCATTACTATTAATATAAGTATATTATTAGTATTAATATCATTACTTTTATCACTAATGTAATCATAACCATTATTATCTTAATTAAATATATTAAGTATTATAATTATTATCATTTTTATTATTAATATTACTCTAGTATTACTATAACTATTATTCTGTAAACAAAATATTATGTATATAAAAATAAATATATATTAAAATATATAAATTAATAATATAAAAATTATCACTAACAATAATATAAATATTTGTTCGATTTCGATTATATGTATTAATGGATATACAAATGATATAGGTTCGTGAATCCGAGGCCAACCCTGCATTGTTCAGTTCCGTCATGTGTATTTTTACTACACAATACAGTATTGTGAGTTTCATTTGCTCCCTTTTACTCTTTACATTTTTGGGCTGAGAATACATGCAAATGCTTTATTAACTGTTTTACAATATTTATATGCGTGAGTTTCATTTGCCCTTTTTACTCTTTACATTTTTGGGCTGAGAATACATGCAAATGCTTTATTAACTATTTTACAATATTTATATGCGTGAGTTTCATTTGATTCCCTTTTACTCATTACATTTTTGGGCTGAGAATACATGAAATGCTTTAATAACTGTTTTGCAATATTTATATACGTGAGTTTCATTTGCTCCCTTTTACTCTTTACATTTTTGGGCTGAGAATACATGCAAATGCTTTATTAACTGTTTTACAATATTTATATGCGTGAGTTTCATTTGCCCTTTTTACTCTTTACATTTTTGGGCTGAGAATACATGCAAATGCTTTATTAACTGTTTTACAATATTTATATGCGTGAGTTTCATTTGATTCCCTTTTACTCATTACATTTTTGGGCTGAGAATACATGAAATGCTTTAATAACTGTTTTGCAATATTTGTATACGTGAGTTTCATTTGCCTTTTTACCCTTTATATTTTTGGGCTGAGAATAAATGTGCAATTTTTATAAATGTTTTACGAAATAGACACAAGTAATCGAAACTACATTATATGGTTGAATTATTAAACCGAATATGCCCCTTTTAGTCTGGTAATCTAAGAATTAGGGAACAGACACCCTAATTGACGCGAATCCTTAAGATAGATCTATTGGGCCCAACAAGCCCCATCCAAAGTACCGGATGCTTTAGTACTTCAAAATTTATATCATGTCCGAAGGAGGATCCCGGAATGATGGGGATATTCTTATATGCATATTGTTAATGTCGGTTACCAGGTGTTCACCATATGAATGATTTTTGTCTCTATGCATGGGACGTATGTTTATGAGAATTGGAAGTATGAAATCTTGTGGTCTATTAAAATTATGAAATGATTCTTTATGATAAACTAATGAACTCACCAACCTTTTGGTTGACACTTGAAAGCATGTTTATTCTCAGGTACGAAAGAAATCCTTCCGCTGTGCAATTGCTCATTTTAAAGATATTAATTGGAATCATTCATGACATATTTCAAAAGACGTTACATTCGAGTCGTTGAGTTCATCAAGATTATTATTAAGTTAATTATAGTTAGATATATTATAAAATGGTATGCATGCCGTCAACTTTCGATGTAATGAAAGATGGTCTTTTCAAAAACGAATGCAATGTTTGTAAAATGTATCATATAGAGGTCAAGTACCTAGCGATGTAATCAACTGTTGTGAATCGTTTATAATCAATATGAACTTCGTCCTGATGGATTAGGACGGATCTTTACAGTTGGTATCAGAGCGGTGGTCGGAGCGAACCAGGTCTTGCATTAGTGAGTCTAACTAGTAGTTATTAGGATGCATTAGTGAGTCTGGACTTCGACCGTGTCTGCATGTCAAAAGTTTTGCATATCATTTCGTGTCGAAAATCATCTACTTATCATCCTTAGGAAATTACCTGTTTATCATTCTTAGTCTAGACACATCATACTGTAATGATTGCATAGACAGTGTATAGATAAATTCATTTCTTAACGTATCTGTTATTGTTACCTTTGCCTGACAGCTTCCGTAGATTCCTCCGTAACTTATGGGATTTTAGTATTATATATGCATATGTAAATTATGTATTGTCGGGTACTAATCTACATCCTATAATCTATTTCTTATCGAAAATACTTCATCTGATCATACGAGATGAATCCCTCAACCAGTTCGAGTCCTTCAGATTTCGATAACTATTCCGATAGTTATTCCGACAGTTATTCCGATATGGAAACACACTTGAACTCCGAAAGCAGTATAACCGGAATGGATCAACCAATCGGCCATCATCAATTCATCTGATGGGTTTGTAGTCTACTTAATCATTGAAGACAAGAAGAAGGTGAACCTTTCCACCAACCGAATTCACCTCTTGGCGAAGAACTTGAAGCATTCACTGGCTAACCAATTCGAAACACCATCTTCACCCTCATTTCCAGAGTAGCTCGACATGATTATATTCTATCCACAATTTGAAACTTTATTCATCTGCTCATTCCGATCGACAATTATCTAGGAGTAATACACGAAGTCAACGAACTTCGCGATCGAGTAATCAATTTGGAGATTATGGTGCAAAATTTAACAGCTTCAGCAACATCACCGGTACCAACAGTACCATCGGCAACAACACCAGTATCATCAACAATCCATGCCTCAACATCTCATTCTGTACCTCAAGCATAATCATCGTTCTACATGATGTTCTACATCATTTATCCCCGTACGACATGACGATTATGTAATCTCTAATGTTTTAGAGATTATATATTCTTGTTCTAACGGTAAATCAAAATGAGTTTAATATCATATTAACTCATTAAATCCATGATTACACCTGAAGAAAATATATATGTATATATGTTTTCATAAAGATTGTAATTAAAAATTCCTTTGTACAAACTGTTAATGGTGAAAATATTTTAACGGGTAGGTAATACCTGAGGAATATTTAGTTTTCACATTAATAAGTTACACTGTACATTCTTCGAATCTGATTCAACAATCATTTACTATCCTACTTACATCCACAGATATATGAATTCATTCACCACAGAATAACCATTTCCATTCAAATTTTATATTTGGATTTTAACCTATCAGAATCCAACAAGTGGCACAATGAAGAAAACATTTGATGGAATAAAACTTGCTAGAAACAAACAAATTAACTATGAGAAATTTTGTTAATAATCCACGCTAACAAAATCCTATCTAACTGTGGACAAATCAACTGAGGACGACCAACAGTGGACAATTCAAATGAATTAAAATATTAATTATAACATATGAAACTAAACAATTCTGCAAGTTTGCCACTTGATTTCATCTCAAACCTCATTTGTATCTTGACGATTACAATCTACGTTCAAACCTTTCGAGATTCTTGAAAACACAATCGGGAGGATGAATCAACCACACTTCATCTACGGAAGAAAAGATTTACGCATATAGTTATGCACCTGAAAAATTCTCGGAACCTGTATAAATGTTTAACACGTATCTGTGCTAGCTTCTTTGTCATTGTTATTTTCGAAAATAACAACGCACTTTCTTTTCAAATTAGCCAATTTTATGACAGCTCCAGCAAATCAACTTCAAGTTTTTCATTCGAATAAACCTTATTATAAAGATTACCCCTTTCATCATCGTTACCGGGGAACCGTTTATATTCCACACATTAGCATTAAACTTACCAGCAACTTCATTACTCATTGATTTAAGTCTCTCCAAAGAATCATTATGGTTGTTCATTAAAACCTTACCATATACTCATCCATATCTTAAAACGAGAATTACCATAACAATTATCGGAAATTAGCAATTAGTATTTTGAATCTCGTAGCAATTCTACATCAACGGTTATATGTATACACATAACAATTATCTTTTAGAATTATGAACTTTCATTCTGAAATTCTGAAAAGCACTTTAGCTTACGAATCAGATCTCTGAGTTCTGAAAAATGAATCGAGCAAACATAAAGGAGACCAAGGACAAATACAAGGACCAAACCCTGTATTTAAAGAATCTTGATGATTCTGTTTCTGATAGAATCTTTAGCGAATACCTTACTCCTTAACCGCTCTAAATCATCGTGAATGAATTTCTTCATCACAATTTGGTTCTAACATTCTAAGATATTATCGTATATTTCATTGTAAATATCCTCAATATTTCTGAAGATACCTTCATAAATATTCTCATCTGATATTAATTATCTCTCCACGCTATCTGTGTTATCTCATAAAAGGAAACTGTTTTAGTTTCTATATTCTGCGAACCTTCGAATTTAAAATATGAATGTTTTTTTTTTTGAAGTAGTGTTGGGAACTGATGCATGAGTTAGTATAATATAATGACACTTGATCAACGTGATTATATTACATTAGGTCATGCTGAGTTTCTAATGGAATGTGATGATTCACAGTATCATCATCATGTGCCATGTTACACGACTCTTACATTATACCCAATCTCCAAGCATATTAAGAACATATCTTCTTAATAGTTCTATCTTTTCTATTGAATTCTGGTAAATTGACAAATCAAGATCGTGCCATTACGATTCCCTTCTTAGAATATTAACTATGTTCATTTCAAAATCCATATCTACGAATTCCGGGCCATCGTTCGCTTGACTTGAAGTCGGGAAGAGGAGACAAAAGTATGAAACTCTTGAATATAAAAGAAAATATAAAGCTCGATGACAACACATAAATTACAAACCGTGCATATCAATACGTATTGCCATGTAAAGGCACGGGAGAATTAAAATTACTATAACCCTAAGGTAATAGTAAAAAATAAATAAAATCCTCCAGTGGTAGATGAAAGAGAAGAATGACAGATATGAAAGTTAAGAGTACATTAAGAATCAGAACAGAATGGAGCATATTGACGAATGTTTTAAAGTAGGAATTGAGGGGGGAAGAATAGAAGGTGTGAATTGTAAGGAAACGACGGGGGTGGATTTATAGTAAAATATCCGACAGAGCAATCGAAACAGAATATTGCATTTAATCAAAGAAGATCCTGATTTTCTTAATCGCCGAAGAACCAAATCTTATTATGAAGAATTTCTTTAAATTCCATGAATTTCGAAAATCAATCATAACTACGTCATCAGTTAAAATGATTCTACAATTACTCATTTCACTCTTTTGCGATAGCTTCACTTATACTCTGCGCGTAATCAAATTGTTTTATCTACATTACTCAATGATGATAAAACTCTATTTATCAACTCATATTCGTCATGAAAACATTTTTATTGTTAGCTATGACGACCTCACTCAAATTTCGGGACGAAATTTCTTTAACAGGTAGGTACTGTGATGACCCGGAAATTTCCGATCAAATTTAAACTTAAATCTTTATATGTTTCTGACATGATAAATAAAGTATGTAATGTTGAGTCTAGAAAATTTTGAAACGATGTTCATATATTCAATTGACCTTTGACTACTTCCGACGATTCACGAACAATTGTTTGTAAATTAATATTCATATACATATACATATATATATATATATATATATATATATATATATATATATATATATATATATATATATATATATATATATATATATATATATATATATATATATATATATATATATATATATATATATATATATATATATATATATATATGTAAATGTAAGAATGTAAATTAATATTCATATATATATATGTAAATGTAAGAATGTATAATAATTAGAAGTAATGAAACAAAATTTAAATTAAATATGTAAAATAAAATACAATCTAATCATTTGTGTTGAATATGTAAAGTAGTATATATAAAATAATGAAGTAACTACTAAAAATAAATATATGTACATGAATCCATACATAATTAATGTTGTAAGTATATTGTAATTTATATAAAATATATAAATATTAAATATTCAATACATGTTAACATATGATATTAATAATTAAATTAAGTATACAATTTAAAATATAAAAGTTAAATTATTAGCATTACTTCAATATAAATGATAAAATTAATATTATTAATATTAGTATTACTTTAATATATAAATATAAATATATGAAATTTGATTTATGCAAGTATTGTTATTAATATTATTGATATTATAATCCTTATTTATTTTGTTATTATTGTTATTATTAGTTACATTAATATTAATAAAATTAATATTAAATATTAATGTTTATATAATTAACATTATTATTATTTTTCTTTATATAATTTAAAGTGCAAATACAAATATATGTATATAATTGATATATAAAGATATAGATACACATATATAAATACATATACAGTATATCTATATATATACATAAATAGGGTTATATACATATACAAATTCAAATAATATGTATTCTATTATCAATCTCTATCAACTTTTACAAAAGTCTTTTCACCTCCTGCTCATGATTTGTATCTGTCTGGTGAACATTGATATCAATTCATAATCCAGCCAAATCCGGCTAGCAATCGACATTCATCTCTAATTTTTTTTATTTTCTTTGTAGTACGGGTGATTCTTTTTGTCGAGCTTCTTTGCTAAAATACAAACAATGTACTCATGAATTTAGTCATAAACCAATCTCTTGTATCACCAAATCCATAAACAAACCACTGCAAGACTTATAGTTTCCTTCTTTTTCTGTTTCAATTGGAATCAACCATACCTGCTGCACGTCCTCTTTCCTTCCTACTCCTGTTGCAGTCGTTCTCTTGTTTTATTGCTGAATCCAAAACACTTAATCATATAATAAACCATTTACACCATCGTGATCATGATTCTTGATTGATTACCAACACCAACACAACACCACTTTAATGCTTAACATTTCTGGGTTCTTTTCTTCATCATGTTAACCAAACGCCAACCATAAACCAATCATCTTAAAATTTCTCTTTACTTTTCCTTTTCACTTCTTCCTTGATAACCATCGAATAATCAACACAACAATACTTGTTTCCTGATTGAATTACAAATCAAAACTTGGGTGTTACTTTCTATTTCGAATATAACTAAAGCAACCCACCTTCAGGTTACCATTGCCACCTTCCACTAATTTTTTATTTCCTACATATTATACGTTTGTTTTTTCCTATTTCTGCCGAGCCATTTATTACAACTGAACCCACCTTTTAAACTCAATATTACTATATTTTTTTTATATATTGGCCAACAAGTATAAAGCAAGGAACCCCACTTGATATATTCATTAAGATATTGGTCACATTTGATTAAAGTATCCACCACTCAATCAATTGATGATTTCTAATTAACATTTCCTTGGATTCTACTCTCTTATTCGGCCAAGTAACCAAGAATGGATTTCATTATTCTTCCACTAAGTTTTGGTATGTTAATAATAATGATAAATGGGGTCAGCAAGATAATGACCCTCCCAAATCAGGATACATACGAAAAACTTTGAATTTAAATGATGAAAGTATGTTACAGCGAATTATGGGGATACTTTTGTTAATGGTTGTTTCCTGAATCTTTGACAATAAGATGACCCACTTGTTGAATTGAGATTTAAATATTAAACATAGAGTGAAGAGAGGCTGTCGAGTAACTGCATTCTCGAGTTATTTTTTTTTTCCTTTCGCTACTGCAGCAGCAAACCACACTGATTAAACCCTTGGGCCGTTTAAATATCACTGGACTTGGTTCGTGGGCTGTATTTTGGTGTTGAGCCGAGGTTCATCAACTGTTGGGCTGTAACTTCATTTTGGGACCGAGATGTTTGATGAGGAGGGATAAGTGATAACGAGTTATAAATAAACTGAGGTGTATAGTTCCAGGAAAAATCAATTTGGCTGGTTGGTTAAGGGGGTGTATGTTTAAATGAGAGGTCGTGGATTCGAGTCCCGGCTCCAGCAGCTTATTTTTTTAAGTCCCTTAAAGGTAGTTTACATATATTATTATTATTATTATTATTATTGTTGTTGTTATTATTATTATTATTACTAAAAAGAATTGCCATTTATTTTTACTAACATAATTTAAATTACAATTAGGATTACTAGTATTATTATTGTTAATACTAATATTATCATCACTAGTATTATTATCAAGTAAAATAGATAATATTTATTATCAACACTTTTACCACTATTATTATTGTTACAACTAAAATATTATCATAATTACCATTAGTAGAAAAATTATTAGTTTCATAGTTATTATAATTGTAAGTATCATATTATTACCACTTTTAATTATTAATATTATTATTATTATGAAAATAACTAGAATTTTAATCAAAATATGATTTATTGGAATTAGTAAAATTATTATAACTATTCTTATCACATTTATTATAATTATGATACGATTTAGTATTATTATCATTATTAATATCATTATTTTTATTAACATTATTATTATCAATTTATAAATATTAGAACCATTACTATTAATATAAGTATATTATTAGTATTAATATCATTACTTTTATCACTAATGAAATCATAACCATTATTATCTTAATTAAATATATTAAGTATTATAATTATTATCATTTTTATTATTAATATTACTCTAGTATTACTATAACTATTATTCTGTAAACAAAATATTATGTATATAAAAATAAATATATATTAAAATATATAAATTAATAATATAAAAATTATCACTAACAATAATATAAATATTTGTTCGATTTCGATTATATGTATTAATGGATATACAAATGATATAGGTTCGTGAATCCGAGGCCAACCCTGCATTGTTCAGTTCTGTCATGTGTATTTTTACTACACAATACAGTATTGTGAGTTTCATTTGCTCCCTTTTACTCTTTACATTTTTGGGCTGAGAATACATGCAAATGCTTTATTAACTGTTTTACAATATTTATATGCATGAGTTTCATTTGCCCTTTTTACTCTTTACATTTTTGGGCTGAGAATACATGCAAATGCTTTATTAACTGTTTTACAATATTTATATGCGTGAGTTTCATTTGATTCCCTTTTACTCATTACATTTTTGGGCTGAGAATACATGAAATGCTTTAATAACTGTTTTGCAATATTTATATACGTGAGTTTCATTTGCTCCCTTTTACTCTTTACATTTTTGGGCTGAGAATACATGCAAATGCTTTATTAACTGTTTTACAATATTTATATGCGTGAGTTTCATTTGCCCTTTTTACTCTTTACATTTTTGGGCTGAGAATACATACAAATGCTTTATTAACTGTTTTACAATATTTATATGCGTGAGTTTCATTTGATTCCCTTTTACTCATTACATTTTTGGGCTGAGAATACATGAAATGCTTTAATAACTATTTTTCAATATTTGTATACGTGAGTTTCATTTGCCTTTTTACCCTTTATATTTTTGGGCTGAGAATACATGCGCAATTTTTATAAATGTTTTACGAAATAGACACAAGTAATCGAAACTACATTATATGGTTGAATTATTAAACCGAATATGCCCCTTTTAGTCTGGTAATCTAAGAATTAGGGAACAGACACCCTAATTGACGCGAATCCTAAAGATAGATCTATTGGGCCCAACAAGCCCCATCCAAAGTACCGGATGCTTTAGTACTTCAAAATTTATATCATGTCCGAAGGAGGATCCCGGAATGATGGGGATATTCTTATATGCATATTGTTAATGTCGGTTACCAGGTGTTCACCATATGAATGATTTTTGTCTCTATGCATGGGACGTATGTTTATGAGAATTGGAAGTATGAAATCTTGTGGTCTATTAAAATTATGAAATGATTCTTTATGATAAATTAATGAACTCACCAACCTTTTGGTTGACACTTGAAAGCATGTTTATTCTCAGGTACGAAAGAAATCCTTCCGCTGTGCAATTGCTCAATTTAAAGATATTAATTGGAATCATTCATGACATATTTCAAAAGACATTGCATTCGAGTCGTTGAGTTCATCAAGATTATTATTAAGTCAATTATAGTTAGATATATTATAAAATGGTATGCATGCCGTCAACTTTCGATGTAATGAAAGCTGGTCTTTTCAAAAACGAATGCAATGTTTGTAAAATGTATCATATAGAGGTCAAGTACATAGCGATGTAATCAACTGTTGTGAATCGTTTATAATCGATTTGAACTTCGTTCTGATGGATTAGGATGGGTCTTTACATATATATATATATATATATATATATATATATATATATATATATATATATATATATATATATATATATATATATATATATATATATTCAATCATGCACATAGTATACACAAAATGCATCAATCTTGTATTTAGCATGCAATACATTGTTTCACACAAGCACACAATCCAAATATAATTAAGCTTCCTTCAATAATCTTTTAAAATCATTTTTCCAAAACCATTTTGCACTTGTAAGAAAAACCTTTCATTAATACAAAGTCTTTTGAGAAAGTTATTCTCATTAGCATTTTGATCATTGGTTTTGATTGATTTTAAGATTACCGAATCCTTGACTTATCCCTACCATTGAATTATTATCTTGATCCATTTTCCCCATGTTCTCAATTCTTCTAATAATTGACAATGGACTTTGATTACATGACTTGTGTTTGCTAGAGTCGTGACACACATTCATTACAAGTTTATCTTTTGATGAATCATAAATAGTTATTCTTTCGAGTTTTCATTTCAAGGTGTTATTTTCATAAATTAAAAATTTGTTAAGTTGTCTAACTTGGTGTAATTCTTTTTCTAAAAGTTTTACTTGGTCACGACTACTATCATACACAAATTTAATAGTCTTGTAATCATCCAACAATTCTTCATAATTAGAAGGATAGAATACATGTACCTCATTGCAATCCATGCTTTAGACATCATCTTCTTTGAAGGGAGATTCAACCTCTTCCTCACTTTGACCATCTTGATTTAGATCATCCCAAGAACTCATGAGGCAAAAGTCTTCATTTCCATTCAAACCCTTTGCTTGAGAATCAACAAGCTTCTTCAAATCCTTCCCTATTCCTTTACCCTTTAAACTCCTAGAGTTTTCTTCTTCTTGAGAACATAGTGAATCCCAACATTCCTTTGCACTTTCACATGAAATTGTCTTTAATCTTTCTTCATTAGGATGAATTCCATGGAGTAGTGAAATTACATCAAATTATTTCAAAACATCATTGTTTTGAATTGTTGGCTTCACTAGTCTTGAACTAGCTTGTGGAACAAAGTCTCCTAATTTGATTATTATCCACAAGTAGTAATCCTTCGATTTGAGATAAGCCTCAAATATTAATTTCCACACATCAATATCCATCTTATCAAAGATTGGTGCTTCTTTCACCAATTCTTCCAAATATCCCATAGTTTGAGTTGATCCGAGAATCGTTGACTCAAGTTTTTGCACAAAATGAATTTTGACACTTTCACAATCGTTTATAGATCAATAATTTGAGAAACTGCTCTGATACCAATTGTAAGTAACTAGAGGGGGGTGAATAGTTACTTAATACATTTTTACCACTTTTTCGATTGATCACCAAATTCGATTAATTATAATCCACCGACTCAACTCAAACTTTATGTGTGTAGTGTATATGTTCAAAATGATGAATAAAGTAATGTAAAATCATAGACACAAAGATTTATAGTGGTTCAGTGGATGTTAACTAATCCACTCCCCGATTACACTAAGCGGGATTTGTTGCTTCACTAAGCACTTTTCTCCAAACCCGGTGGAGATCTAATTTACAAGTCTTCAACTTCTTTGGTAGGCAACAAACCTAATCTTTCTATCCCTTTGAAAGATCAACTCCAACCTAGATCAACTTTTCTTCACCTTGGATAAGTATTAATCTTTAAATAAGATTAATCAACTCCTTAAGTCCCTTTAAGGAAGTAGATCACTAAGCTAGCCTATGCTTCCACTAATTGAAGTTACAAGACTTATATACTTTGCAATGATGATCCTAAGACAGTACTAGGACATACATTACACTAAGTAAACTCACAAGATTAATGATTTTGATTAGTAAGTTTACAACAACCAAATTCTATATCTACAAGATTATAGAATCTTCTCTTGCTTGATCACATTTGAGTAGCAATTAGAGCCCTTGTGATCTCTGGAAATAAGCCTTTGAAATATGCAAGAAGGTCAGCTTCAAATGCTCTTTAATGTTTGTCTTTTATAGTGGGATTCAAAAAATAGTTGTTGACACACGGTTGCCAGTACAATCGGCCGTGGTTCGACCGTGCGTGCTCCAGTCCAAATTTGGTATCCGTTGTATAGCCGTTTAACTCAAATTTGAACACCACATTTTGGCACCTTTACTCCTTATAGCACCTGCAAAAGAAACCAAATATCCTATGCAAGTACTATATGTATTAAGTGTGTGAGATTTGGTCTTATTGTGTGAAAGTGACTTAACATTCCAAAAGTGGTAAACCCAACATTCTTGGAGAAGTGTCTTTATGGGTATTTTGGGAAATCTCAGTTTGGTCAAGACTTAGTTAGTCACATTAATGCCTTTGGTTTAATTCTAAAGACTAGTCACTATGTCATTAACTTCCTAGTTTCAAATAATCACAAGTCATGTTCCATTTGAGTTTAGGTAAAGATTAATTGAATGATGTCTTTCTAAGATAATCATCAAGTATGTAGAGACATCAAAGTTAAGTCATACTTGAATAAGCAATCACACTTAGTTACTTAGACTAGACCAAATTGACAATTGACTATAATTTCATTGTGAACCATTTTACACTTAATTTATTAGAGTAGGTTAGTTACTTGAATCCTAACTAGTAAGCACATAGCAAACATATTAATCAAGTTGATAAATTTATGAGTATTAAGCATATTGGCAAGTAGCAAGTAATACTCACACATAGCAAGAGATAGTTACTCTAAGATCAATCATATAGATATTTGCACAACTTGTAATTTAAGCTTTTAGCAAGCTTACATGCAATATAACATATTGCATGATTAATGTGTAAGCACACATTAATGTCCAACACATGCACAAGGGAAGAGCAATCTCTAGTTAGAACTTGGTGACAATCCTAAATGTATCTAAGTGTATTTTAGGATTACAAGTCTTTACTAGTTACACTTGAAAGCATTTCCCTTAATTAATCACTAAGTCATCTTTAATAGTAATTATTGTTCTAGTGACATTGGCTTAAGTGTGTTGGTACTTGATGATCATACTAAGGATGTCTAGATAAGAATTAAGATCACAAGTTGTTGATTAACACTTATGTGTTATGCCTAATCTTGGTTAATTGGTCATTAAGATGTCATTAGGCGTAATTAACCACGATTAGTGTTTTTACGACCAAAACTCAATTGAGTATGGAGAAGGCATCTATAATAAGTGTGTTGAAAAAGGTTTCATGAATTATAGATGTCGAGAACTAGTCAAACTTTATTTGGTCAAAATTGGTAACAGAGAAAACTGCAGTCATACTGCGGTTGACCGTGGTAGCGACCATGCAACTTGTTTTCACAAAACTGCGTTGCAATTCAGTTTGGGGTTCTGCGGCTGGCTATGCGGTCGACCGTGTCTTTGACCGTGTATGTTGCTGAACTTTTAATTCTATTCTTTTAAGCTATGTTTGACTTGGTCATTTGCAAGATAAAGTATGGATTAGTGACCTTGTGTGTTTTATGTTAAGATGTCAGTCATCACTTATGCATATGTATGTGTCATCATCAAAATATATTCTTTGGTTAATCATCATACTTAACTTTGTCGTTTAGTTCATTAACCAATATTCAACCAACAGAAACTTACTAAACATAGAAAGTACGCAAAATACTTTAGCTTAATCAAACCTTTTGAAAAGTCGAATTCTAAATCCACATCGAGCACTAGGACTATCATGTTATGACCTAACCTAAGTTAGATATATTCTGACCTACTTTGTTATATTAGGTTGGAGTCTTGCTCATTCTTGAACTTTATTATTTGTGTACACATTACTTTGTTCAAGTGCACTAAAGGTGAGTTATAGTCCATTTTTCTATTTTAAATCTGTTGGGATAAGAATACATGCAATTTATTTTGCATATTGGACACAAGTGCAAATTGGTTTAAATTATTCATTGTGAGTCGAACGAAAATATTCCTTAATCTAGTAATTTTAATCACCGGTTTCTACTGGTGAATGTGAATTCTATGGATAGATCTATCGGGCCTGACAGCCCCATTTCGTGCTAGTCTCGCTAGCAGTTACAGACGGAATGTATTAGTATTTCGTATTTTGGAAGATACACATGTTTAGTGTATATTGTTATATTGGTTCTGTTAAGGATAAGGAGTTTTTAAGTGATTACCAGGTGGCTCACGGGTTAATGGAATAATATTTTTATATGTTTTCGAGCATATAATTTTGTGGTCCAAAATGAGTCATTATGTTTTCAAACATAAATTTTTATGGTTTAAATTAATTATTGTTTGCAATATTAAACCTATAATTCACTCAACATTTTTGTTAACAGTTTACTCGCATATTTTATTCTCAGGTTCATGATTAGAGAGTCTGCATTGTCTGTCACAGATTTTGATTTAAACATTAAACGTTGCATTCTACTTTAAATACTGTTACAATGTGGATAGTTGTTGACTTGTTTTGGTCAACCCTTTTTATACATTTGGGTTGGTTTTTCTAAATTTACAAATGATTTAGATTTTTCCTTTTGAGGTAATCAATTTTATTAAATGAATGCAATGTTATTTATGAAAATTCATATAGACTTATGATCAAGCTATGGGACCAAGTGACGGAGCCGTTAAGGGTACTTGACGGGTCCTTAAATCCTACGGGTTAGCAAGGGAAAATATGACCTAGGGTCGTTCCTTGAGCGGTCGAATTTGAAGCGGAGCTTATTCATATAATTTAGTAATTAAGATTGGTTTTGTATACAAATTAGTATCCAAGACTAGTGGCCAGGTACACCTTGTGTGGAGAGACAGGATCCTTTTGATCCCAATAAATTGGCGACTGTTCGGAAAATCCAACAACCAAGTCCAACCGGTTTATTCTAGACACCACTTTTATCCGGAATATCAAATTGTGTAAAGACAATAGTTGGGTTGATTAGTTTATATAATTGTAATTAAGATATTAAAGCAATATAATTAAAATAAGCTAGCTAGCATGCAACAGCTAAGGACAGAGAAGACGTGGTTCATCTAGATTTAAGATAACGTAGTGTCGGGATGATTATGAGACACTCTTTGGATAAATATACCTTTGTGTGAACACTAGATTCCCTACTAAGCGGTTTCCCGATTAGCATGTCACGAGGAACTAGGCTTTGAAGATTCTGATCGGATGGACTATGCTCAACTCCTGACGCTTTATCCGGTTTAAGGATATAAGCGGCCCATCTTGGATGCAGTGCATACCTTGGGCGCACGAATAAAGTAGCATAGCCATATATATAGAATATCCAACCTTTCTTAACGCCTTAGTGTATCACCCAAGTGAGTGGTTATGATTGTGTTTCGAATTCCTTTCTGTTAATGGTTTGGTAAAATCTGAGGGTTTGTAGACAAATTAGAACCTCTGATAGTTCTCAGTCATCCTTAAAGATTTATAAGCTTAGTTTGTATTGTAGTGCGTTAATTTCCCATTTATTACTTAAACCAGCCCTTACTTAAAACTACCCAATAAATCTCTTAGTTATCCACCATGTACTAGACTTATAGTGGTTCCATAGCTTCTAACCTTGACCATGCTCAAGTGGTCTTATAGTACATCAACACTGTACTCTATTGTTGCAACAGTATTTCCTCGAGTCTTATACTCCTGACCAATGTCTTGATCTGGTCTTATGGTAATTCCCCATGTACTTTATAGTATTTCTGATGGGTTCATACCTTGACCAATGTATAAACACAGATAATTAATTACCTTATAATTGTCGACTTTATAAAAAGTTTTAATCACATTTATTGGTGGAAGGACGATAATAACGAGGTTTAATATCATAGACAGAAAGCGAGTATGAAACGATAATCATCCCCTAACTAACATTATTAAATCATGGCAAACAATCAAGCAATTACTCACACATCATGGCAACAAGCATTTCTAATATTAATAACTCACAAACATCGAACAAGAATATTATAATAAATTAATAAAAGAAAGGATAGATGTTACCGAATAATGTCGGCAGAATAACACTTGTATTTCTTCATAATATCCATAGCGTTACAATGCTCGATAGCTTCTACTACTAACTACATACTAATCTCATATAGATCACTAGAGAGTGACTATAGAGAGATATTTGAGAGAGAAGTGAAGAATTGGTGTGTGTTGAAATGAATGCAAAAAACTCTTTAAATTGGGCAAAATTTTCCTGGCAAATGGCTGGCTGGCCGTTTGCCAAGGCCGTTTGTAACACCCCGTCAAAAATCGACATTGACGCAAATGTTAACTCTGGTCCCAGTGCATGGCTTGACTTCTAAGTATCAGCAAAGTTCTACAGCGGAAGCATAATATCTAAGTACTTGAGATAAAACATGCTTAAAAGTGTTAACCAAAAGGTTGAGTGAAGTTCATAGGTTTATAAATAATAACCAAAGTTTTAAATCACAAGATTTAGTTTCATAAATAACCACACACCGCAGTGTACAAAAGCAATCTATAAGTTGCGGGCACCCGGTAACTAGCCTTAACAAATAATATTCATTACCCCTGTGTTATAATAATATGTGCACCGAATCAAGTGCGTTCCGTTAAACTCAAAGTACTAAACACCCGTCCACTAGCTCTAATGTCTAGTGCAGCATCCTGGGTGGGGTGTAAAACCCGATAGATCTACCTTTAGGATTCGCGCCTACCAGTTCATAAACCAATAGTAAAAGTTACCAAGCTAGGGGATTTTTGATTCAAACCCACGTAGAATTAGTTTTAGTACTTATGTCCATTTCATAAAATAGTTATAAAAGCAAGCATGTGTCTCACTCCAAAGGTTGTAAAACTGTTATAAAATAGTAAAAAGTGGGGCTATGAAGTTCACCTTAAAATAGCACGAGAAGATATAACAAGTACACGAATAAAGAAGATCAAGAGTGATCTAGACTTCAACCTAAATAATATGATAGGTCAGAATATATCTAACTTATGTCATGTCAATGTATGATAGTCCTAGTGCTTGAAGTGGTTTTGGAATTATGTTACAAAAGATTTGAATAAGTATTACATATACTTTCTATTTTTAGTAAGTTTCCACTTTTAGAAATATTCTATTTTAGGTAAGTTTCTTCATTTAGAAGGTGTCTTTATTTAGAAAGTCAACTCAAAAAGTCAATAATCAAACATCAACCTAAAAGGTCAATACTCAACTCAAAACAAATTTTCAAAAGTCAACGGTTAAAGTTGAAAGTCACCAAAACTTACAAAACAATCTTTAAAACTTATTTATACTCATTTCAAAATCATATTATCATAATATTAGTCTTGGTAGTTAAATAACTTAGGAAAATTACAAACTCAAAAATATTGTAAAAATGACTAAACTGTCTACTTTGGGAATTTTTATAAAAATTAGTGGGACCTCTCTTGAAAATTGGCCAATGCCAAGTGTTACTTTTTACCACAAAGAGACTACACAAAAATTTTCAGGATCCAATTCAATTTGAGTAACTCGTGACAACCGACGCCGTTTCGACATTTTCAATGATTTTGTTTCAGCTTTTTAGAAAAATGTACAAGTGCGCTTAGATGACCGACTTTGACAATTTTTAAAACGACGCTCGGGACTCTGTTTGATAAACTAACAGAGCCAAAAGATTCCCCTTGCTATCAAGATACTACCTCATTTATTTTACAATTTTTACAACATTTAAATGACCATGGTGAACGACACAATTTCGACAAAAATCATTTTCGGCATCAATATTCTAATAAATATTCTAATAAGAAGATTTATTTTTATAAACTTTGAAAAATCGTAACTAATTCATAAAAATTGCAAACGACATGAATCAAAAGTCCAAACTTATTAATTTTTCGATACGCACGCACTCGAGAACCCAGAAATTTGATATCGGGTCTCACACATACCGAGACAACCCAAACAGACCTGGTCAATTTCATATTTATTAATATTTTTATTTCAAAACTTGTTTTATTCGTATCTTACAAACCGTTCGTCCGATTTTAACGTTCTTTATATATTTTTGAGTTGCAACATCAATCCTGACATGATGGTGATATCCAATCAGTCCAGATCAGTCATGTTTTTCGAGGTTACATCAGCTGTGATTATTTGTATATATATAAAATTTATATAAACTTCAATAATTCATAACTTGAGTTTCATACGTCCGTTTAACGCAAATCTTATATGTAAATTGCGCTACTCTTCATGAGGATCACGTTGAGCAACTTAGTTTCATCATAAAATATTGGCACAGTTCCCAAAAATATTAAATACAGATCTGACCCAATTAATTTTTATTAAAAATTAAGTTTTTAACATGTTTTAATTATTCAAACACCAGAAAAAATAGCCACAAGCACTACAACTAATCATACAGCTAAAATAACATAATAATAAGTAGTAATTGAAAAGGATGAAGTTTAGGTCTACCTCAAATCAAGAAACGAGACGGATAGAAACGTAGAACGGATCGAGAGGAACTCAAATATCAAATTTGTTTTGAAAGAGGATGAAGAATTATAGTGATGAAGATTAGTCGATGGTTTTGGGGGTTTTGGGTTTCCAGTCGAACGCAAAGAAACAGGAAGAAGAGCTGATTTTTTTTTCTAAATGGATAAAAGTCTAGTTTAAGCATTATATAGTAATTATCATAGAATAATAAAAATAAATAAATAAATCTTGAGCCTAATTTTGTGGGACTGAGCCGACATGGGGGGCTGTATATTTATTAAAAAAAATTATTTTTTTATTTTTAAAAACATCTCATATCAAAATAGATAAGTACCAAAATTAAAAGGAGATTATTAATAAATAAGTAGGAGAAAATAAAAAAAAATATACATGGTGGACTAATCCCCCTTTTGGTCTGCTGAACTAGTTGGAGTATTATTATTTATTTATTTTTTTTCCCTAAGCTTATCCCTAATATATGTATATAATTATTTAAATTGTATAATGGGTTAAATACAATTTTAGAAAGGAAATTAGACAACCCATGACCTACCATAAAAATAGTTCAGCTATTTGGGCTAAGATTATGGCCTAAAATAAATCGTTAAATTTATCATTTGGCCCGAACGATTAAACGAACTTAATTCGACAAATAGAATATTGCGCGATTTATGACACGCGAGGAGAATAATATTTCATGAAATAAAACATAGGAATATTTTATTATTACGAATGACATAGGAATGTCACACAGAAGAATTCGAATTTGGAAATCACGAATATATAATCGTTGGTTTGAATACTGAAACGATTCATCGAATAAAAATGTTATACGTAGGAACGTGCTAACACGTAATCACTCATTAATTTTAATATTTGTAATATTAACTAAAGTATATTATAAAAATAATATAAACTTTAATTAACAAAATGTGTCGACTAAAAATTAATATTTGGTCAGCGTTGTATTAAAGTAGAGTAATTACTTATTAATTTCAATATTGATAAGCACGTAGAAACCCTAGGGGTAAAATAGTCATTTTAAGTATGAAAATTTGAGGGTTGTTATAGTATCCCCCAGTTAATGGAAACTTCGTCCCGAAGTTTTAGGTAGACTTCTCGGATGCATCAGCGGTTGAGAAGAGAGAGATAGGAATATTTTCCATTTCATTTGGTCTTCACGTTCCCAGGTATACTCGGGGCCATGTCGTGAATTCCAATGGATTTTTAATATAAGAATATTGTTCTGTTTCAAGCATTTGAATCTTACGATCCATAACTTCTACAGGTTCTTCTATGATGTGCATTTTATTATCAATGCGAAGGTCATTCAAAGGAATTACAAGAGTGTCATCTGACTAGGCTTCCTCAAAAGAGATGATGATTGCCATACAAGCTTTTTTTTCAGTAAGCTGGGTGTATGAAATGCATCATGAACGTTACTAGGCTCAAAACCTTGAGTGTTTATGCCACAATACTAGGGCAGACAAACAGATAGGAGTACGTGGAGATTACGGCCATGTAGTTTGATGCATGGCATGTGTTTGTACAAATTTTTAATTCCAGAAGGTAACCATAGACATGATGTCTAATGTGAATAAATGAGACGAGATGCCAGCTGAAGGATCACTAATCAGGCTTATATGCAAAGTAAGCCATAACTAAAATGCCCTCATAATGGTTAGAGCGAAAAGACATCGTTTAGTATACTATAATATATGTGAACTTATCGTTGGAAAGAATTTTTGAAAGCACGTTTGCAGAATATAGCTATATGTTTATGATTTAAGTTACATAGGTTGAAATTCGACTAGGATGACACCTAGTTGCAGTCAATGAAGGAAGAGTAGATACTGTTAGTTGAATGTGGGTTAATACACTAAAAATTAAACTTAAGTATAGTTAACCAAAGTGTAAGCAACCAAAGAATATGTTTTGATGATGACACACACATACGCATAAGTGATGACTGACATCTTAACATAAAACACGCAAGGTCACTAATCCATACTTTATCTTGCAAACGACCAAGTCAAAAATAGGTTAAAGAATGAAATTAAAAGTTCAGGTAAACACACGGTCGAGGTACGGTCGACCGCAGAGTCAGCCGTGAAACCCCAAACTGAATTGCAATGCAGTTTTGTGAAAACAAGTTGCACGGTTGCCACCACGGTCAACCGCAGTGCGACCGTAGTTTCTTCTGTCACATTTTTTGACAAAATAAAGTTTGACTAGTTCTCGACATCTATAATTCATGAAACCTTTCTCAACATGCTTAGAATATATGCCTTCTCCATACTCAATTGAGTTTTGGTCATAAAAACACTAATTGTGATTAATTATGCCTAATGACATCTTAATGACAAATTAATCAAGATTAGGCATAACACATAAGTGTTAATCAACAACTTGTGATCTTAATTCTTATCTAGATATCCTTAGTATGATCATCAAGTACCAACACACTTAAGCCAATATTACTAGAACAATAATTGCTATTAGAAATGACTTAGTGATTAATTAAGGCTAAATGAAGAACAATGCTCTCAAGGTTAAACTACAAATGACTTGTAATCCTAAAACATACTTAGATACATTTAGGATGGTCAACAAGTCCCAACTAGAGATAGCTCTTCCCTTATGCATGTGTTGGACATTAATGTGTGCTTACACATTAATCATATAATGTGTTATATTGCACATTAAACTTATTAAGTGCTTGAATTATAAGTTGTGCAAGTATCTATATGATTGATCCTAGAATAACTATCTCTTTCTATGTAAGTATTACTTGCTACTTGCTAATAATGCTTAATACTCATAAACTTGTCAACTTGATTAATATGTTTGCCATGTGCTCATTATTTAGGATTCAAGTAACTAACCTACTCCAATAGATTAAGTGTAAAATGGTTCACAATGAAACTATAGTCAATTATCTATTTGGTCTAGTCTAAGTAACTAAGTGTGATTGCTTGTTCAAGAATAACTTAACCTTAATGTCTCTACATACTTCATGATTATCTTATAGAGACATTATTCAATTAATCCCTAACTAAACTCAAATGAAACATGACTTGTGATTAATTGGAACTAGGAAGTTAATGATATAGTGACTAGCCTTTAGAATTGAACCAAGAGCATTAATGTGACTAACTAAGTCTTGACCAAACTGAAATTTCCCTAAATATCAATCAAGACACTTCTCCAAGAATGTTGGGTTTGCCACTTTTGGAATGATTAGTCACTTTCATGCAATAAGACCAAATCTCACAGACTTAATGCATATAGTACTTGTATAGGATGTTTGGTTTCTTTTGCAGGTGCTAGAAGGAGTAAAGGTGCCAAAATGTGGTGTTCAAATCTGAGTCAAACGGCTATACAACGGATACCAATTTTGGACTGGAGCACGCACGGTCGCACCACGGTCGACCGTGCTGGCAACCGTGTGTTAACGGCTATTTTTTGAATCCCACTATAAAAGGTAAACATTTAAGAGCATTTGAAGCTGACCCTCTTGCACATTTCAAAGGCTTATCTCCAGTGATCACAATTGCATCAACTACTACTCAAATGTGATCAAGCAAGAGAAGATTCTATGATCTTATAGATATAGAATTGGGTTGTTGTAAACTTTCTAATCAAAATCATTTATCTTGTGAGTTTACTTAATGTAATGTGTGTCCTAGTATTGTGTTAGGATCATCATTGCAGAGTGTATAAGTCTTGTAACTTCAATTAGTGGAAGCATAGGCTAGCTTAGTGATCTACTTCCTTAAAGGGACTTAGGAAGTTGATTAATCTTATTTGGAGATTAATACTTGTCCAAGGTGAAGACAAGTTGATCTAGGTTGGAGTTGATCTTTTAAAGGGATAGAAAGATTAGGTTTGTTGTCTACTAAATGTAGTGACCCGAACTTTTCCATGTTTATATATATTTATTGAGATTGATATTTACGTGATTAAATGTTTCCAACATGTTAAGCAATCAAACTTGTTAAGACTTGATTAATTGAAATATGTTTCATATAGACAATTGACCACCCAAGTTGACCGGTGATTCACGAACGTTAAAACTTGTAAAAACTATATGATGACATATATATGGATATATATATAGTTAACATGATACTATGATAAGTAAACATATCATTAAGTATATTATCAATGAACTACATATGTAAAAACAAGACTACTAACTTAATGATTTTTAAACGAGACATATATGTAACGATTATCGTTGTAAAGACATTTAATGTATATATATCATATTAAGAGATATTCATACATGATAATATCATGATAATATAATAATTTAAAATCTCATTTGATATTATAAACATTGGGTTAACAACATTTAACAAGATCGTTAACCTAAAGGTTTCAAAACAACACTTACATGTAACGACTAACGATGACTTAACGACTCAGTTAAAATGTATATACATGTAGTGTTTTAATATGTATTTATACACTTTTGAAAGACTTCAATACACTTATCAAAATACTTCTACTTAACAAAAATGCTTACAATTACATCCTCATTCAGTTTCATCAACAATTCTACTCGTATGCACCCGTATTCGTACTCGTACAATACACAGCTTTTAGATGTATGTACTATTGGTATATACACTCCAATGATCAGCTCTTAGCAGCACATGTGAGTCACCTAACACATGTGGGAACCATCATTTGGCAACTAGCATGAAATATCTCATAAAATTACAAAAATATGAGTAATCATTCATGACTTATTTACATGAAAACAAAATTACATATCCTTTATATCTAATCCATACACCAACGACCAAAAACACCTACAAACACTTTCATTCTTCAATTTTCTTTATCTAATTGATCTCTCACAAGTTCTATCTTCAAGTTCTAAGTGTTCTTCATAAATTCCAAAAGTTCTAGTTTCATAAAATCAAGAATACTTTCAAGTTTGCTAGCTCACTTCCAATCTTGTAAGGTGATCATCCAACCTCAAGAAATCTTTGTTTCTTACAGTAGGTTATCATTCTAATACAAGGTAATAATCATATTCAAACTTTGGTTCAATTTCTATAACTATAACAATCTTATTTCAAGTGATGATCTTACTTGAACTTGTTTTTGTGTCATGATTCTACTTCAAGAACTTCGAGCCATCCAAGGATCCATTGAAGCTAGATCCATTTTTCTCTTTTCCAGTAGGTTTATCCAAGGAACTTAAGGTACTAATGATGTTCATAACATCATTCAATTCATACATATAAAGCTATCTTATTCGAAGGTTTAAACTTGTAATCACTAGAACATAGTTTAGTTAATTCTAAACTTGTTCGCAAACAAAAGTTAATCCTTCTAACTTGACTTTTAAAATCAACTAAACACATGTTCTATATCTATATGATATGCTAACTTAATGATTTAAAACCTGGAAACACGAAAAACACCGTAAAACCGGATTTACGCCGTCGTAGTAACACCGCGGGCTGTTTTGGGTTAGTTAATTAAAAACTATGATAAACTTTGATTTAAAGGTTGTTATTCTGAGAAAATGATTTTTATTATGAACATGAAACTATATCCAAAAATTATGGTTAAACTCAAAGTGGAAGTATGTTTTCTAAAATGGTCATCTAGACGTCGTTCTTTCGACTGAAATGACTACCTTTACAAAAACGACTTGTAACTTATTTTTCCGACTATAAACCTATACTTTTTCTGTTTAGATTCATAAAATAGAGTTCAATATGAAACCATAGCAATTTGATTCACTCAAAACGGATTTAAAATGAAGAAGTTATGGGTAAAACAAGATTGGATAATTTTTCTCATTTTAGCTACGTGAAAATTGGTAACAAATCTATTACAACCATAACTTAATCAACTTGTATTGTATATTATGTAATCTTGAGATACCATAGACACGTATACAATGTTTCGACCTATCATGTCGACACATCTATATATATTTCGGAACAACCATAGACACTCTATATGTGAATGTTGGAGTTAGCTATACAGGGTTGAGGTTGATTCCAAAATATATATAGTTTGAGTTGTGATCAATACTGAGATACGTATACACTGGGTCGTGGATTGATTCAAGATAATATTTATCGATTTATTTCTGTACATCTAACTGTGGACAACTAGTTGTAGGTTACTAACGAGGACAGCTGACTTAATAAACTTAAAACATCAAAATATATTAAAAGTGTTGTAAATATATTTTTTGAACATACTTTGATATACATGTATATATTGTTATAGGTTCGTGAATCAATCAGTGGCCAAGTCTTACTTCCCGACGAAGTAAAAATCTGTGAAAGTGAGTTATAGTCCCACTTTTAAAATCTAATATTTTTGGGATGAGAATACATGCAGGTTTTATAAATGATTTACAAAATAGACACAAGTACGTAAAACTACATTCTATGGTTGAATTATCGAAATCGAATATGCCCCTTTTTATTAAGTCTGGTAATCTAAGAATTAGGGAACAGACACCCTAATTGACGCGAATCCTAAAGATAGATCTATTGGGCCTAACAAACCCCATCCAAAGTACCTGATGCTTTAGTACTTCGAAATTTATATCATATCCGAAGGGTGTCCCGGAATGATGGGGATATTCTTATATATGCATCTTGTTAATGTCGGTTACCAGGTGTTCACCATATGAATGATTTTTATCTCTATGTATGGGATGTGTATTGAAATATGAAATCTTGTGGTCTATTATTATGATTTGATATATATAGGTTAAACCTATAACTCACCAACATTTTTGTTGACGTTTTAAGCATGTTTATTCTCAGGTGATTATTAAGAGCTTCCGCTGTCGCATACTTAAATAAGGACGAGATTTGGAGTCCATGCTTGTATGATATTGTGTAAAAACTGCATTCAAGAAACTTATTTTGTTGTAACATATTTGTATTGTAAACCATTATGTAATGGTCGTGTGTAAACAGGATATTTTAGATTATCATTATTTGATAATCTACGTAAAGCTTTTTAAAACCTTTATCTATGAAATAAAGGTTATGGTTTGTTTTAAAAATGAATGCAGTCTTTGAAAAACGTCTCATATAGAGGTCAAAACCTCGCAACGAAATCAATTAATATGGAACATTTTTAATCAATAAAAACGGGACATTTCAGTTGGTATCCGAGCGTTGGCCTTAGAGAACCAGAATTTTGCATTAGTGTGTCTTATCGAGTTTGTTAGGATGCATTAGTGAGTCTGGACTTCGACCGTGTTTACTTGAAAAATGATTGCTTAACAAATTTTGTTGGAAACTATATATTTTTAACATGTGAATATTATGTGATATATTAATCTCTTAACGCGTTTGATATTATGTGATAGATGTCTACCTCTAGAACAAGTCCCATTGACTCACCTAATAATAATGAAGAGTCAAATGTAAATTGGAATGATTCGTGGACTGATTCACAAGTTCCCGAAGAGGAACCGGAAGAAGAGTCGGAACCGGAAGAAGAATCGGAACCGGAAGAAGAATCGGAACCGGATGAAGAAATAGAACCGGTGGGGGAAATAATAAAACGGTTAAGTAAAAGAAAATCCTCAACCAACCGACCAAGGTTAATTATGGTCAATGGTGAAATGTCCCGTTCTTATTGATTAAAAACGTTCCATATTAATTGATTTCGTTGCGAGGTTTTGACCTCTATATGAGACGTTTTTCAAAGACTGCATTCATTTTAAAATAAACCATAACCTTTATTTCATCAATAAAGGTTTAAAAAGCTTTACGTAGATTATCAAATAATGATAATCTAAAATATCCTGTTTACACATGACCATTACATAATGGTTTACAATACAAATATGTTACAGCAAAATAAGTTTCTTGAATGCAGTTTTTACACAATATCATACAAGCATAGACTCCAAATCTCGTCCTTATTTAAGTATGCGACAGCGGAAGTTCTTAATAATCACCTGAGAATAAACATGCTTAAAACGTCAACAAAAATGTTGGTGAGTTATAGGTTTAACCTATATATATCAAATCATAATAATAGACCACAAGATTTCATATTTCAATACACATCCCATACATAGAGATAAAAATCATTCATATGGTGAACACCTGGTAACCGACATTAACAAGATGCATATATAAGAATATCCCCATCATTCCGGGACACCCTTCGGATATGATATAAATTTCGAAGTACTAAAGCATCCGGTACTTTGGATGGGGTTTGTTAAGCCCAATAGATCTATCTTTAGGATTCGCGTCAATTAGGGTGTCTGTTCCCTAATTCTTAGATTACCAGACTTAATAAAAAGGGGCATATTCGATTTCGATAATTCAACCATAGAATGTAGTTTCACGTACTTGTGTCTATTTTGTAAATCATTTATAAAACCTGCATGTATTCTCATCCCAAAAATATTAGATTTTAAAAGTGGGACTATAACTCACTTTCACAGATTTTTACTTCGTCGGGAAGTAAGACTTGGCCACTGGTTGATTCACGAACCTATAACAATATATACATGTATATCAAAGTATGTTCAAAAAATATATTTACAACACTTTTAATATATTTTGATGTTTTAAGTTTATTAAGTCAGCTGTCCTCGTTAGTAACCTACAACTAGTTGTCCACAGTTAGATGTACAGAAATAAATCGATAAATATTATCTTGAATCAATCCACGACCCAGTGTATACGTATCTCAGTATTGATCACAACTCAAACTATATATATTTTGGAATCAACCTCAACCCTGTATAGCTAACTCCAACATTCACATATAGAGTGTCTATGGTTGTTCCGAAATATATATAGATGTGTCGACATGATAGGTCGAAACATTGTATACGTGTCTATGGTATCTCAAGATTACACAATATACAATACAAGTTGATTAAGTTATGGTTGGAATAGATTTGTTACCAATTTTCACGTAGCTAAAATGAGAAAAATTATCCAATCTTGTTTTACCCATAACTTCTTCATTTTAAATCCGTTTTGAGTGAATCAAATTGCTATGGTTTCATATTGAACTCTATTTTATGAATCTAAACAGAAAAGTATAGGTTTATAGTCGGAAAAATAAGTTACAAGTCGTTTTTGTAAAGGTAGTCATTTCAGTCGAAAGAACGACGTCTAGATGACCATTTTAGAAAACATACTTCCACTTTGAGTTTAATCATAATTTTTGGATATAGTTTCATGTTCATAATAAAAATCATTTTCTCAGAATAACAACTTTAAAATCAAAGTTTATCATAGTTTTTAATTAACTAACCCAAAACAGCCCGCGGTGTTACTACGACTGCGTAAATCCGGTTTTACGGTGTTTTTCGTGTTTCCAGGTTTTAAATCATTAAGTTAGCATATCATATAGATATAGAACATGTGTTTAGTTTATTTTAAAAGTCAAGTTAGAAGGATTAACTTTTGTTTGCGAACAAGTTTAGAATTAACTAAACTATGTTCTAGTGATTACAAGTTTAAACCTTCGAATAAGATAGCTTTATATGTATGAATCGAATGATGTTATGAACATCATTACTACCTTAAGTTCCTTGGATAAACCTACTGTAAAAGAGAAAAATGGATCTAGCTTCAATGGATCCTTGGATGGCTCGAAGTTCTTGAAGCAGAATCATGACACGAAAACAAGTTCAAGTAAGATCATCACTTGAAATAAGATTGTTATAGTTATAGAAATTGAACCAAAGTTTGAATATGATTATTACCTTGTATTAGAATGATAACCTACTGTAAGAAACAAAGATTTCTTGAGGTTGGATGATCACCTTACAAGATTGGAAGTGAGCTAGCAAACTTGAAAGTATTCTTGATTTTATGAAACTAGAACTTTTGGAATTTATGAAGAACACTTAGAACTTGAAGATAGAACTTGAGAGAGATCAATTAGATGAAGAAAATTGAAGAATGAAAGTGTTTGTAGGTGTTTTTGGTCGTTGGTGTATGGATTAGATATAAAGGATATGTTATTTTGTTTTCATGTAAATAAGTCATGAATGATTACTCATATTTTTGTAATTTTATGAGATATTTCATGCTAGTTGCCAAATGATGGTTCCCACATGTGTTAGGTGACTCACATGGGCTGCTAAGAGCTGATCATTGGAGTGTATATACTAATAGTACATACATCTAAAAGCTGTGTATTGTACGAGTACGAATACGGGTGCATACGAGTATAATTGTTGATGAAACTGAACGGTGATGTAATTGTAAGCATTTTTGTTAAGTAGAAGTATTTTGATAAGTGTCTTGAAGTCTTTCAAAAGTGTATGAATACATATTAAAACACTACATGTATATACATTTTAACTGAGTCGTTAAGTCATCGTTAGTCGTTACATGTAAATGTTGTTTTGAAACCTTTAGGTTAACGATCTTGTTGAATGTTGTTAACCCATTGTTTATTATAACAAATGAGATGTTAAATTATTATATTATCATGATATTATGATATATAATATATCTTAGTATAATGTATATACAGTTAAATGTCGTTACAACGATAATCGTTACATATATGTCTCGTTTCGAAATCATTAAGTTAGTAGCCTTATTTTTACATATGTATTTCATTGTTAATACACTTAATAATATATTTACTTATCATTTAACATAATTAACCAAGTGTATCAATATCTTAATATGATTCATATGTACCTAGTAAGACGTTGTTATAACGATAATCGTTATATATATCATTTTCGAGTTTCTTAAATTAATAGTCTCATTTTTATGTATATAACTCATTGTTAAAATACCTAATGAGATACATACTTATAATAAAAACATGTTAACTATATATATAACCATATATATGTCATCGTATAGTTTTTATAAGTTTTAACGTTCGTGAATCACCGGTCAACTTGGGTGGTCAATTGTCTATATGAAACATATTTCAATTAATCAAGTTTTAACAAGTTTGATTGCTTAACATGTTGGAAACATTTAATCATGTAAATATCAATCTCAATTAATATATATAAACATGGAAAAGTTCGGGTCACTACAGTACCTACCCGTTAAATAAATTTCGTCCCGAAATTTTAAGCTGTTGAAGGTGTTGACGAATCTTCTGGAAATAGATGCGGGTATTTCTTCTTCATCTGATCTTCACGCTCCCAGGTGAACTCAGGTCCTCTACGAGCATTCCATCGAACCTTAACAATTGGAATCTTGTTTTTCTTAAGTCTTTTAACCTCACGATCCATTATTTCGACGGGTTCTTCGATGAATTGAAGTTTTTCGTTGATTTGGATTTCATCTAACGGAATAGTGAGATCTTCTTTAGCAAAACATTTCTTCAAATTCGAGACGTGGAAAGTGTTATGTACAGCCGCGAGTTGTTGGGGTAACTCAAGTCGGTAAGCTACTGGTCCGACACGATCAATAATCTTGAATGGTCCAATATACCTTGGATTTAATTTCCCTCGTTTACCAAATCGAACAACGCCTTTCCAAGGTGCAACTTTAAGCATGACCATCTCTCCAATTTCAAATTCTATATCTTTTCTTTTAATGTCAGCGTAGCTCTTTTGTCGACTTTGGGCGGTTTTCAACCGTTGTTGAATTTGGATGATCTTCTCGGTAGTTTCTTGTATAATCTCCGGACCCGTAATCTGTCTATCCCCCACTTCACTCCAACAAATCGGAGACCTGCACTTTCTACCATAAAGTGCTTCAAACGGCGCCATCTCAATGCTTGAATGGTAGCTGTTGTTGTAGGAAAATTCTACTAACAGTAGATGTCGATCCCAACTGTTTTCGAAATCAATAACACATGCTCGTAGCATGTCTTCAAGCGTTTGTATTATCCTTTCACTCTGCCCATCAGTTTGTGGATGATAGGCAGTACTCATGTCTAGACGAGTTCCTAATGCTTGCTGTAATGTCTGCCAGAATCTTGAAATAAATCTGTCATCCCTATCAGAGATAATAGAGATTGGTATTCCATGTCTGGAGATGACTTCCTTCAAATACAGTCGTGCTAACTTCTCCATCTTGTCATCTTCTCTTATTGGCAGGAAGTGTGCTGATTTGGTGAGACGATCAACTATTACCCAAATAGTATCAAAACCACTTGCAGTCCTTGGCAATTTAGTGATGAAATCCATGGTAATGTTTTCCCATTTCCATTCCGGGATTTCGGGTTGTTGAAGTAGACCTGATGGTTTCTGATGCTCAGCTTTGACCTTAGAACACGTCAAACATTCTCCTACGTATTTAGCAACATCGGCTTTCATACCCGGCCACCAAAAATGTTTCTTGAGATCCTTGTACATCTTCCCCGTTCCAGGATGTATTGAGTATCTGGTTTTATGAGCTTCTCTAAGTACCATTTCTCTCATATCTCCAAATTTTGGTACCCAAATCCTTTCAGCCCTATACCGGGTTCCGTCTTCCCGAATATTAAGATGCTTCTCCGATCCTTTGGGTATTTCATCCTTTAAATTTCCCTCTTTTAAAACTCCTTGTTGCGCCTCCTTTATTTGAGTAGTAATGTTATTATGAATCATTATATTCATAGATTTTACTCGAATGGGTTCTCTGTTGTAACGACCCGGAAATTTCCGACCAAATTTAAACTCTAATCTCTATATGGTTCCGACACGATAAGCAAAAACCCTAAAGTTGACCCGCATTTTTTTTCGATCGTTCTATACTTATAAGATTAATATTTACATAAATTAAAACTTACCAACATGATAAGTAATCCAAATTGTCGAGATTTATATTTCCGAAAAGAGTTTTACACAACGTTTGACCGTCTAGTTTGACCGACGATATCACGAACTATACAATATATGATAATTATACGTTTGCGTATATATATGTATATATACATATTTAACATGATTAATGAATGTTTTAATATCTTATTTTGTATCAAAAACTATAAGTTATAAGTATATTTTGAAACTACTAACTTAAGTTTTCAAAACGATAACTATACGTAACGTTATTTGACATAAATACTTAAGACTTATAATGTTTATACATATATCGTATAAGTAATGTATTTACTCACTTTTAAGACTTAAATACATAAAATCATATAAGTGTATTCACAAAAGATAGCTATATTTGAATCCTCATTCCATTTTTCACAAAATTTCTATACGTATATCTAGAGTATTTGTACTCGTATCATACCTAGCTTCTATACGTATTTACTATTGGTATATACACATCAAATCACCACCTAACCAGCCCTTGTTACTACCCTAGGTATAAGGTAATTGCTTTTGTATTATTGTTTGACAAATACATAAGATTACAAACTAAAATTTTGTCATGTTATCCTTAAAGATCACATTTTTAGGAGTATATATGTATCATCATTTTGATTCATTTACTACTTCAATCTCCTAGCTAAAACACACACACTTATAACCCTTAAACACCTTCAACAATTCAGTAAAGTTCTAAGAAGATCTAACTTCAAAAACCTTACATAAACACCATAAGAAAACCATACAAAAACACTTCAAGAAAACCTTCCAAGAACACCAACTTACTTCCAATCTTTCATCCACTTCTATCACCCTTTTGATTCTAGCTTCTTACTCCTCTTTTACAGCAAACTTATCCAAGGAACTTGAGGTAGAATCTATGTTCATAACCTTGTTCGATTCATATATATATAGCTATCTTATTTTGTGGTACAAAAGTTTAACAACAAGAACATAGTTTGAATGTTTTCAAACTTGTTTGCAAACTAAATAGATCCTTCTAACTTAACTTTTAAAATACTTCAAGACCTGTAATATAACTTAAATATATGCTAATTTAATAAGGTAAAACTTGGTTTTTCAAAGTATAAGTATTTTTAGAAAAATGGTCATTAAATGATTTTTTTTTTTTGTAACAAAATGTTTAACTTCATATGTTTCACTTATGCCGTATGATTTTGAATACAAACCAAGGTATTTACAGTTCATAGTCTTAAAGAAGAACTCGATCCAAGAAGATGGCAATTTGAATCAACGAAAACGGACTTGTAACGAAGAAACTATGACCGAAACAAAATTGGTTATCCTAGATCATTTCAACTACGGGATCAATTGGAAAAAAAGATATAAATCACATATTTCTAAGATAACATGATATTTTATATATATGTACTCATAATTCAATTTCATATGGTTCAGGATCACCCGTAAACAACACGAGAAGATTAATCATAAGATCCCATGATTGTACGCAACACGTCATTTGACAACACCGGTACTTTATGTACGCAACACGTCATTTGACAACACCGGTACCATGGGTCAAGATTAATCTCGACCAACACATATACGATGGGGTTTTATGGGAGTTTTATTTATTTCGTTGGGGGTTTATTTATTGCGGGTATATTAAACATCTAAAAATGAACCATTAAAATTGAATTACTAACATCGAAACGCTAACTACGGACTAAGGAATTATTCAAAGTATTAAAAGTATTATAAATATATATACGAGATGTTTGTTTAAAATGAAAATATATTGATATATTATATATGGATAGGTTCGTGATATCAACCGGAAGACCAAGTCAAAAATATATATATCTTCGAGACAACAGTGAGTATATAGTCCCACTTTTAAACTCTAAATATTTCGGGATGAGAATACATGTATTTTATGTTTTACGTTATGGACACAAGTAACTGAAAAATATATTCTACGTTGAGTTGTACCACTGGCATACTTCCCTGTAGCTTGGTAACTGTTATTTACAGCGGTATTGTAAACGCGAATCCTGTTGATAGATCTATCGGGCCTGACAACCCCAACCGGACTGGACGACCAGTATTCAACGGTTGCACAGTACTTCGTTTTGCGACTACACCTTGGTACGGTGTAGTAAGATTTCATATTAAAGGGAATATGCGACGTGATTAAATGTTAAGTATGGTTACCAAGTGCTCAACCACTTAGAGTATTTTTATTGAAATGATTATATACGAAATCTTGTGGTCCATTGTTATAACGCTGCTAGCATCAAACCTATATATCTCACCAACTTTATGTTGACGTTTTAAAGCATGTTATTCTCAGGTACGAATTAAGTCTTCCGCTGTGCATTAGCTCATGTTAAGGATACTACTTGGGACCATTTAAGCTATGATACAAGGACGTTGCATTCGAGTCATTGAAGTTCATTAAAGACTATTGTTATGAAAATGGCAGATTAGATCATTTGGTTGTTATAAAATGTTAGGCTAATATGTCAACTCTCGATGTAATACTAGATTGCCTTTAAGAAATAAATGCAACGTTTGTAAAATGTATCATATAGAGGTCAAGTACCTCGCGATGTTATCAACTATTGTAATTCGTTTTTAATCTATATGGACGATGTCCGGATGATTAGTTTCGGATCCTTTCAGTTGGTATCAGAGCGTTGGTCTTAGCGAACCAGGCCTTGCATTAGTGTGTCTAACTAGTAGTTGTTAGGATACATTAAGTGAGTCTGGACTTTGACCGTGTCTGCCTGTCAAAAGTTTTGCTTATCAATCCTAGTCGGAAATCATCTGCTTATCATCCTTAGGGAACTGCCTGCTTATCATTCTTAAGTCTAGACACGTCTTACTGCATTTAGTGCATCGATAGTGTATAGACAAAATTCATATCTTAGCGTATCTGTTACTATAGACATTGCCTGACGTATTTCAAAGATTCTCCGTAATTCATGGGATTTTGATATTATATATACATATGTAAATTATGTATTGAAGAGTACCAAACCCAACTCCTATAATCTATTCCAAACCAAAAATTCACTTCTCCGACTATACAAGATGGATTCTTCATCCAGTTCGAATTCCTCCGACTTCGATAGCTACGCCGATATGGATTTCCATTCGAGCTCCGAGAACAGCGTCACCGGAATGGATCAACCAATTTCCCATCATCTATTTTGGATGAATTGGGGATGGGTTCGTAATATACTAAATCTCTGGAGGCAAGAAGAAGGTGATCCATTCCATCCACCAAATTGTCCTCTTAACGATGAACCTGAAGCACTTACCGGTGAACCTATTCGAAACACCATTTTCTCGCTCATTTCTAGAGTATCTCGTCATGATTACATACTATCCCATATTTCGAATCTTGTTCATTCGCTCGTTCCAACCGTCAATCATCCCGGTATAATAGAAGAAGTCAACGAGCTTCGCGCTCGGGTAGTGGCTTTAGAAAATACGGTGCGAAGGTTACAAACACCAGCAGCAGCACCAGCAGCATAATCTATACCACCATCATCAACGCCGACAGTACTCTTGTCACCCCCAAAATCTCAACATCACAATCTGTATCTCGAATATCAACATCACACGACTCAATATCTGTACTTCGAGTATGATCTTCGTTCTATATATCGTTCTACATCGATTATCTTCGCTTTACGTATCGTATGACGATTATGTAATTTCTAAAGTCTTAGAGATTATGTAATCTAGAATTAACGATAAATCAAATGAGTTTATTATCTTATTGACTCATTAAATCTATGATTATCTCTGAAGAAAATATATATGCAAGTATATTTTCATAAAGATAGTAATTAAAAATTCCTTCGTACAAACTAATAATGATGAAAATATTTTAACGGGTGGGTAGTACCCGAGGAATATTTAGAATTCACATTAATAAGTTATATTGTACATTCTTGAATCTGATTCAACGGTCATTTGTTATTTTACTTACAACCATCGATATACGTATCCGTTCACCCCAGAATAACCATTTCCATTTAAATTTCATATTTGAATTTTTTTTTTACCTATCCAAATCCAACAAGTGGCATAAAGAAGAAACATTGGACAATTAAAATGAAATAAAATGTTGATTATAACATATGAAACTAAACAATTCTTCAATTTTGCCACTTGATTTCATCCTAAACCTCATTTGTACTTCGACAATTATAATCCTCATTCAAATCTTTTCATGATTCTTGAAAACACCTCGATCGAGAAGTTGAACCAGCCGCACCTCGTTTACGGAAGAAAGATTTATGCATACAGTGATGCACCTGAAAAATTTTCGAAACCGAAGTTATAGTTAAAACGTATCCGCGTCGAATTCCTTATCATTCATTATCAATAACAATCATACGATTCCTTTTCAAGAAGCTAATTTTGTCACAGCTCCACTTCGACTTCTCAGTGAGACTACTCCTATTATAATCTCGATATTTATACTTTGTCCTTTCGACGTTGTTACCGGAGAACCTTTTTCACAACATCATCAGCAGACGTACCAGCAACTCGTTATCTCTTTGGCGAAACCCGCAATCAGTATTTTGAAAATCTCGTAGAAATTCTCCCAGTTATACCGAGAACGACTATCCCTAAGAATTACATTTTTCGAATGTGAAGTTCTGAAAAACATCCTGGACTATGAAGTAGTTCTTGAAATGCTGAAGAAGCAGAAAAAAAAAAAAAAAACTGTAAACGACTTTAACAGTCAAAAGTTTAATGATGAAGTACATTGTATTGGTAAAGCTTAGAAAAAGAGGAGAGTTGGAACTGGAAAACGGATTGAGCAAAGTATGAAGGAGGATGTAGATAAATCACAAGAACTGAATCTGCTTTCAAAGGATTCAAACGATTCAGTGCTTGCTGAAACCATTAGTAAAAAAAAAAAACCTACCCCTTATCCTAAACCTTTCCCGATGATATTCTTCATCATCATCTTATCTTAGATATTATAAGATATCTTCATATCTTTTGTTATACATATCCTCCATATTTCTGGAGATATTCTCACAACTGTTCTTATCCAAAATCATGTATTTCTCCGTAATATCTGCGTTACAATATAAAAGAAACTGTGTTAGTTTCTAAGTTCTAAAACCTTCAAGTTTAAAATAGGAATGTTTTGAAGTAGTGTTGGGAACTGATACATGAATTAGTATAATATAATGAAACTTGATCAACTTCATTATATTACAGTAAGTCATGTTAAGTTTCTAATGGAATGTGATGATTCACAGTACCATCATCATGTGCCATGTTACACGGCTCTTACATTCTATCAAGTCTCCAAACATATTAGAACGTATCACCTTGATAGTTCTATTTTTCCGGAATATTCGAGTAATTTAACGAATCAAGATCGTGCCATTACAATTTTATTCTAAAACCAATAGCTAGGTTCATTCCAAATTTTATACCTACGAATTCCGAACTATTGATCGCTTGACTCAAGGACGGGAAGAAGAAACGAAGGGACAAAGTCCCAAAATAGAAATTGGGGTATAGATCACAGCAAATAGGAGAGAATATTAACTATGGATGACAATGATTATGGAAAACAGAAGCAGGAGCATCGAAGTATAAGGAAAGATATCAAACCCAACAACCACCCAGAAACTACAAACCATGTATATCAATACGTATGGCGACGTAAAGACACGGGAGAATTAGAAACATTATAATTCCAAGAAAATCATAAAAGTGAATAGATTCTTCTGGCGGTAGATGGAAGAGAAGAATGAAAGATATAAAAGTTAGAAGTATAACAAAAATCAGAACGGGATGAAGCATTTCAAAGGATACCTTAAAGTAGGAATTAAGGAGAAAGAGTAGAAGATGCGAGTTGTGAAAAATAAGGAAACGAAGGGGTGGATTTATAGTGAAATATCCGACAGAGAAATCGAAACAGATTACCGCATTAAATCAAAGAAGATTCTGATCGCCGAATAACCAAATCTTATTACGTAAGATTTTTCCTAAATCCCTTAAATCCCGGAAATCAATTCTAAACCACGTCATCGATTAAAAACGATTCCATATTTACTCATTTCATTTTTTTTTTTTTTTGTGATAGCTTCGCTCGTGCGTCTCACATAACCAAATCGTTTTATCTAAATCTTTCAATAATGATAAAATTTCATTATTACCTCATATTCGTCATGAAAACATTCCTATGGTTATTTATGACAACCTCTACCAAATTTCGAGGACGAAATTTCTTTAACGGATGGGTACTGTAACGACCCGGAAATTTCCGACCAAATTTAAACTCTAATCTCTATATGGTTCCGACACGATAAGCAAAAACCCTAAAGTTGACCCGCATTTTTTTTCGATCGTTCTATACTTATAAGATTAATATTTACATAAATTAAAACTTACCAACATGATAAGTAATCCAAATTGTCGAGATTTATATTTCCGAAAAGAGTTTTACACAACGTTTGACCGTCTAGTTTGACCGACGATATCACGAACTATACAATATATGATAATTATACGTTTGCGTATATATATGTATATATACATATTTAACATGATTAATGAATGTTTTAATATCTTATTTTGTATCAAAAACTATAAGTTATAAGTATATTTTGAAACTACTAACTTAAGTTTTCAAAACGATAACTATACGTAACGTTATTTGACATAAATACTTAAGACTTATAATGTTTATACATATATCGTATAAGTAATGTATTTACTCACTTTTAAGACTTAAATACATAAAATCATATAAGTGTATTCACAAAAGATAGCTATATTTGAATCCTCATTCCATTTTTCACAAAATTTCTATACGTATATCTAGAGTATTTGTACTCGTATCATACCTAGCTTCTATACGTATTTACTATTGGTATATACACATCAAATCACCACCTAACCAGCCCTTGTTACTACCCTAGGTATAAGGTAATTGCTTTTGTATTATTGTTTGACAAATACATAAGATTACAAACTAAAATTTTGTCATGTTATCCTTAAAGATCACATTTTTAGGAGTATATATGTATCATCATTTTGATTCATTTACTACTTCAATCTCCTAGCTAAAACACACACACTTATAACCCTTAAACACCTTCAACAATTCAGTAAAGTTCTAAGAAGATCTAACTTCAAAAACCTTACATAAACACCATAAGAAAACCATACAAAAACACTTCAAGAAAACCTTCCAAGAACACCAACTTACTTCCAATCTTTCATCCACTTCTATCACCCTTTTGATTCTAGCTTCTTACTCCTCTTTTACAGCAAACTTATCCAAGGAACTTGAGGTAGAATCTATGTTCATAACCTTGTTCGATTCATATATATATAGCTATCTTATTTTGTGGTACAAAAGTTTAACAACAAGAACATAGTTTGAATGTTTTCAAACTTGTTTGCAAACTAAATAGATCCTTCTAACTTAACTTTTAAAATACTTCAAGACCTGTAATATAACTTAAATATATGCTAATTTAATAAGGTAAAACTTGGTTTTTCAAAGTATAAGTATTTTTAGAAAAATGGTCATTAAATGATTTTTTTTTTTTTTAACAAAATGTTTAACTTCATATGTTTCACTTATGCCGTATGATTTTGAATACAAACCAAGGTATTTACAGTTCATAGTCTTAAAGAAGAACTCGATCCAAGAAGATGGCAATTTGAATCAACAAAAACGGACTTGTAACGAAGAAACTATGACCGAAACAAAATTGGTTATCCTAGATCATTTCAACTACGGGATCAATTGGAAAAAAAGATATAAATCACATATTTCTAAGATAACATGATATTTTATATATATGTACTCATAATTCAATTTCATATGGTTCAGGATCACCCGTAAACAACACGAGAAGATTAATCATAAGATCCCATGATTGTACGCAACACGTCATTTGACAACACCGGTACTTTATGTACGCAACACGTCATTTGACAACACCGGTACCATGGGTCAAGATTAATCTCGACCAACACATATACGATGGGGTTTTATGGGAGTTTTATTTATTTCGTTGGGGGTTTATTTATTGCGGGTATATTAAACATCTAAAAATGAACCATTAAAATTGAATTACTAACATCGAAACGCTAACTACGGACTAAGGAATTATTCAAAGTATTAAAAGTATTATAAATATATATACGAGATGTTTGTTTAAAATGAAAATATATTGATATATTATATATGGATAGGTTCGTGATATCAACCGGAAGACCAAGTCAAAAATATATATATCTTCGAGACAACAGTGAGTATATAGTCCCACTTTTAAACTCTAAATATTTCGGGATGAGAATACATGTATTTTATGTTTTACGTTATGGACACAAGTAACTGAAAAATATATTCTACGTTGAGTTGTACCACTGGCATACTTCCCTGTAGCTTGGTAACTGTTATTTACAGCGGTATTGTAAACGCGAATCCTGTTGATAGATCTATCGGGCCTGACAACCCCAACCGGACTGGACGACCAGTATTCAACGGTTGCACAGTACTTCGTTTTGCGACTACACCTTGGTACGGTGTAGTAAGATTTCATATTAAAGGGAATATGCGACGTGATTAAATGTTAAGTATGGTTACCAAGTGCTCAACCACTTAGAGTATTTTTATTGAAATGATTATATACGAAATCTTGTGGTCCATTGTTATAACGCTGCTAGCATCAAACCTATATATCTCACCAACTTTATGTTGACGTTTTAAAGCATGTTATTCTCAGGTACGAATTAAGTCTTCCGCTGTGCATTAGCTCATGTTAAGGATACTACTTGGGACCATTTAAGCTATGATACAAGGACGTTGCATTCGAGTCATTGAAGTTCATTAAAGACTATTGTTATGAAAATGGCAGATTAGATCATTTGGTTGTTATAAAATGTTAGGCTAATATGTCAACTCTCGATGTAATACTAGATTGCCTTTAAGAAATAAATGCAACGTTTGTAAAATGTATCATATAGAGGTCAAGTACCTCGCGATGTTATCAACTATTGTAATTCGTTTTTAATCTATATGGACGATGTCCGGATGATTAGTTTCGGATCCTTTCATCTGTCCTTCCTGCTCAAGGCATCGGCTACCACATTTGCCTTCCCCGGGTGGTAACGAATCTCAAAGTCGTAATCATTCAATAATTCAATCCACCTACGCTGCCTCATATTCAGTTGTTTCTGATTAAATATGTGTTGAAGACTTTTGTGGTCGGTATATATAATACTTTTGACCCCATATAAGTAGTGCCTCCAAGTCTTTAATGCAAAAACAACCGCGCCTAATTCCAAATCATGCGTCGTATAATTTTGTTCGTGAATCTTCAATTGTCTAGACGCATAAGCAATCACCTTCGTTCGTTGCATTAATACACAATCGAGACCTTGCTTTGATGCATCACAATAAATCACAAAATCATCATTCCCTTTAGGCAATGACAATATAGGTGCCGTAGTTAGCTTTTTCTTCAATAACTGAAACGCTTTCTCTTGTTCATCATTCCATTCAAATTTCTTCCCTTTATGCGTTAATGCAGTCAAGGGTTTTGCTATTCTGGAAAAGTCTTGGATGAACCTTCTGTAGTAACCAGCTAGTCCTAAAAACTGGCGTATGTGTTTCGGAGTTTTTGGGGTTTCCCACTTTTCAACAGTTTCTATCTTTGCCGGATCCACCTTAATACCTTCTTTGTTCACTATGTGACCGAGGAACTGAACTTCTTCCAACCAAAATGCACACTTTGAAAACTTAGCGTACAATTCTTCCTTCCTCAATACTTCTAACACCTTTCTCAAATGTTCACCGTGTTCTTGGTCATTCTTTGAGTAAATAAGTATGTCATCAATGAAAACAATGACAAACTTGTCAAGGTATGGTCCACACACTCGGTTCATAAGGTCCATGAACACAGCTGGTGCATTAGTTAAACCAAACGGCATGACCATAAACTCGTAATGACCGTAACGTGTTCTGAAAGCAGTCTTTGGAATATCATCTTCTTTCACCCGCATTTGATGATACCCGGAACGTAAGTCAATCTTTGAATAAATAGACGAGCCTTGTAGTTGATCAAATAAGTCATCGATTCTCGGTAGTGGGTAGCGGTTCTTGATGGTAAGTTTGTTCAACTCTCGGTAGTCGATACACAACCTGAATGTACCATCTTTCTTCTTGACAAACAAAACAGGAGCTCCCCACGGTGATGTGCTTGGTCGAATGAAACCACGCTCTAAAAGTTCTTGTAATTGGCTTTGTAGTTCTTTCATCTCTCTGGGTGTGAGTCTGTAAGGAGCACGAGCTATTGGTGCAGCTCCTGGTACAAGATCTATTTGAAATTCAACGGATCGATGTGGGGGTAATCCCTGTAATTCTTTCGGAAATACATCAGGAAATTCTTTTGCGACGGGAACATCATTGATGCTCTTTTCTTCAGTTTGTACTTTCTCGACGTGTGCTAGAACAGCATAGCAACCTTTTCTTATTAGTTTTTGTGCCTTCAAATTACTAATAAGATGTAGCTTCGTGTTGCCCTTTTCTCCGTACACCATTAAGGGTTTTCCTTTTTCTCGTATAATGCGAATTGCATTTTTGTAACAAACGATCTCCGCTTTCACTTCTTTCAACCAGTCCATACCGATTATCACATCAAAACTCCCTAACTCTACTGGTATCAAATCAATCTTAAATGTTTCGTTAACCAGTTTAATTTCTCGATTCCGACATATATTATCTGCTGAAATTAATTTACCATTTGCTAATTCGAGTAAAAATTTACTATCCAAAGGCGTCAATGGACAACTTAATTTAGCACAAAAATCTCTACTCATATAGCTTCTATCCGCACCCGAATCAAATAAAACGTAAGCAGATTTATTGTCAATAAGAAACGTACCCGTAACAAGCTCCGGGTCTTCCTGTGCCTCTGCCGCATTAATATTGAAAACTCTTCCACGGCCTTGTCCATTCGTGTTCTCCTGGTTCGGGCAATTTCTAATAATGTGGCCCGGTTTTCCACATTTATAACAAACTACATTGGTATAACTTGCTCCGACACTACTTGCTCCGCCATTACTCGTTCCGACACCATTTGTTCCTTTCGTTCTATTAACCCCTGGTCCGTAGACCTCACACTTCGCCGCGCTATGACCATTTCTTTTACACTTGTTGCAAAATTTGGTGCAGAACCCCGAGTGATTCTTTTCACACCTTTGGCAGAGCTGCTTCTGATTGTTGTTGTTGTTGCGGTTATTATTGTTGTTGGGATGATTGTTGTAGTTGCTGATGTTGTTGTTGTTGTTGTTGTTGTTGTTGGGCCGTTTGTTGTAGTTGCGATTGATGTTGCGATTGTTGGGATAATTGTTGCGATTATTGTTGTAATTGCTGTTGTTGTTGTATTGGTGATTCTTATCACCGTTTTCCTCCCACTTTCTTTTTGACTTGCTTCACATTGGCCTCTTCAGCAGTCTGTTCTTTAATTCTTTCTTCAATTTGGTTCACGAGTTTGTGAGCCATTCTACATGCCTGTTGTATGGAGGCGGGCTCGTGTGAACTTATATCTTCTTGGATTCTTTCCGGTAATCCTTTCACAAACGCGTCGATCTTCTCTTCCTCATCTTCGAATGCTCCCGGACACAATAGGCACAATTCTGTGAATCGTCTTTCGTACGTGGTAATATCAAATCCTTGGGTTCGTAACCCTCTAAGTTCTGTCTTGAGCTTATTGACCTCGGTTCTGGGACGGTACTTCTCGTTCATCAAGTGCTTGAATGCTGACCACGGTAGTGCGTACGCATCGTCTTGTCCCACTTGCTCTAGATAGGTATTCCACCATGTTAACGCAGAACCTGTGAAGGTATGCGTAGCGTACTTTACTTTGTCCTCTTCAGTACACTTACTTATGGCAAACACCGATTCGACCTTCTCGGTCCACCGTTTCAATCCGATCGGTCCTTCGGTTCCATCAAATTCCAAAGGTTTGCAGGCAGTGAATTCTTTGTAGGTGCATCCTACACGATTTCCTGTACTGCTAGATCCAAGGTTATTGTTGGTATGTAGCGCAGCCTGTACTGCGGCTATGTTTGAAGCTAGAAAAGTACGGAATTCCTCTTCATTCATATTCACGGTGTGTCGAGTAGTCGGTGCCATTTCCTTCAAAATAGTTAAATGGAACAAGTTAATCATACAGAATATTAAGAGTAGTTAATAGTATTTCGTAGCATAATATGAACTCATTTATAAAAGCTTTTTCTTCATATTAGCGTTTTATAAGTTTAAATTCGGGTAGTACCTACCCGTTAAGTTCATACTTAGTAGCTAATATACAATTCAACTACTACAATTCTATATGAAAAACTGATTATAATAATATTTCGCGTTCAAACTTTTATACAATATTTTACAAACTTACAATACCGCTTATTTTACATAAAGCATGAAATATAGCACACAATAACTTTGATACAAGATAGTTGTGAAGATAATTCTAGCTAGTACACAAGTCGTTCAGCAAAGGCAATAAAGACACGTAATTCATACGTCCAGAAACAAGTCATGCATTCTGGTTTTACAAGGACTACTTCCCATCCTTGGTCTTGTGCAACATAACCGTTATGGCCGTTGATAAGACAGCGTGTTGTAACGTCGTCAAAGGGACGAGGGTTACGTAATGTCCAACAGTCCCGTAATAATCTAAAAACCTCATTTCTTACCCCAATTACCGACTCCGTCACTTGTGGAAATGTTTTGTTTAATAGTTGTAGCCCGATGTTCTTGTTCTCACTTTGGTGAGAAGCGAACATTACTAATCTGTAAGCATAACATGCTTCTTTATATTGCATGTTAGCCGCTTTTTCTAAATCACGAAGTCCAATATTCGGATATATTGAGTCAAAATAATTTCTTAACCCGTTGCGTAAAATAGCATTTGGGTTCCCCGCAATATATGCGTCAAAGTAAACACATCGTAACTTATGGGTTTCCCAATGTGATATCCCCCATCTTTCAAAAGAAAGTCTCTTATAAGCCAAGACATTCTTGGAACGTTCTTCGAATGTCTTACAAACTGATCTCGCCTTAAATAGTTGTGCCGAAGAATTCTGGCCGACTCTAGACAAGATTTCATCAATCATATCTCCGGGTAGGTCTCTTAAAATATTGGGTTGTCTATCCATTTTGTGTTTTTAAACTGTAAAATAGACAAGAGTTAGATTCATAAAAAAATACTTATTAATACAAGCAATTTTTACATATATCATAAAGCATAAGAACACTATATTACATATATTACACCACACGAATACAACTATCTTATTCCGACTCGCTCGTTTCTTCTTCTTCGGTTTTGGTTCGTTTTGCCAAGTTTCTAGGGATATATGATGTTCCCCTAATACGAGCCGTCGTTGTCCACATTGGTTTAGAAAAACCTGGTGGTTTAGAGGTTCCCGGGTCATTGTTACAACTTAAGGACTTCGAGCGTTGACGATACATATAAAGTTCATCGGGGTTGGAATTAGATTTCTCTATTTTTATGCCCTTTCCCTTATTATTTTCTTTTGCCTTTTTAAATTCAGTTGGGGTAATTTCTATAACATCATCGGAATTCTCGTCGGAATCCGATTCATCGGAGAATTGGTAATCCTCCCAATATTTTGCTTCCTTGGCGGAAACACCATTGACCATAATTAATCTTGATCGGTTGGTTGAGGATTTTCTTTTACTTAACCGTTTTATTATTTCCCCCACCGGTTCTATTTCTTCATCCGGTTCCGATTCTTCTTCCGGTTCCGATTCTTCTTCCGGTTCCGACTCTTCTTCCGGTTCCTCTTCGGGAACTTGTGAATCAGTCCACGAATCATTCCAATTTACATTTGACTCTTCATTATTATTAGGTGAGTCAATGGGACTTGTTCTAGAGGTAGACATCTATCACATAATATCAAACGCGTTAAGAGATTAATATATCACATAATATTCACATGTTAAAAATATATAGTTTCCAACAAAATTTGTTAAGCAATCATTTTTCAAGTAAACACGGTCGAAGTCCAGACTCACTAATGCATCCTAACAAACTCGATAAGACACACTAATGCAAAATTCTGGTTCTCTAAGACCAACGCTCGGATACCAACTGAAATGTCCCGTTCTTATTGATTAAAAACGTTCCATATTAATTGATTTCGTTGCGAGGTTTTGACCTCTATATGAGACGTTTTTCAAAGACTGCATTCATTTTAAAACAAACCATAACCTTTATTTCATCAATAAAGGTTTAAAAAGCTTTACGTAGATTATCAAATAATGATAATCTAAAATATCCTGTTTACACATGACCATTACATAATGGTTTACAATACAAATATGTTACAGCAAAATAAGTTTCTTGAATGCAGTTTTTACACAATATCATACAAGCATAGACTCCAAATCTCGTCCTTATTTAAGTATGCGACAGCGGAAGTTCTTAATAATCACCTGAGAATAAACATGCTTAAAACGTCAACAAAAATGTTGGTGAGTTATAGGTTTAACCTATATATATCAAATCATAATAATAGACCACAAGATTTCATATTTCAATACACATCCCATACATAGAGATAAAAATCATTCATATGGTGAACACCTGGTAACCGACATTAACAAGATGCATATATAAGAATATCCCCATCATTCCGGGACACCCTTCGGATATGATATAAATTTCGAAGTACTAAAGCATCCGGTACTTTGGATGGGGTTTGTTAAGCCCAATAGATCTATCTTTAGGATTCGCGTCAATTAGGGTGTCTGTTCCCTAATTCTTAGATTACCAGACTTAATAAAAAGGGGCATATTCGATTTCGATAATTCAACCATAGAATGTAGTTTCACGTACTTGTGTCTATTTTGTAAATCATTTATAAAACCTGCATGTATTCTCATCCCAAAAATATTAGATTTTAAAAGTGGGACTATAACTCACTTTCACAGATTTTTACTTCGTCGGGAAGTAAGACTTGGCCACTGGTTGATTCACGAACCTATAACAATATATACATGTATATCAAAGTATGTTCAAAAAATATATTTACAACACTTTTAATATATTTTGATGTTTTAAGTTTATTAAGTCAGCTGTCCTCGTTAGTAACCTACAACTAGTTGTCCACAGTTAGATGTACAGAAATAAATCGATAAATATTATCTTGAATCAATCCACGACCCAGTGTATACGTATCTCAGTATTGATCACAACTCAAACTATATATATTTTGGAATCAACCTCAACCCTGTATAGCTAACTCCAACATTCACATATAGAGTGTCTATGGTTGTTCCGAAATATATATAGATGTGTCGACATGATAGGTCGAAACATTGTATACGTGTCTATGGTATCTCAAGATTACACAATATACAATACAATTTGATTAAGTTATGGTTGGAATAGATTTGTTACCAATTTTCACGTAGCTAAAATGAGAAAAATTATCCAATCTTGTTTTACCCATAACTTCTTCATTTTAAATCCGTTTTGAGTGAATCAAATTGCTATGGTTTCATATTGAACTCTATTTTATGAATCTAAACAGAAAAGTATAGGTTTATAGTCGGAAAAATAAGTTACAAGTTGTTTTTGTAAAGGTAGTCATTTCAGTCGAAAGAACGACGTCTAGATGACCATTTTAGAAAACATACTTCCACTTTGAGTTTAATCATAATTTTTGGATATAGTTTCATGTTCATAATAAAAATCATTTTCTCAGAATAACAACTTTAAAATCAAAGTTTATCATAGTTTTTAATTAACTAACCCAAAACAGCCCGCGGTGTTACTACGACGGCGTAAATCCGGTTTTACGGTGTTTTTCGTGTTTCCAGGTTTTAAATCATTAAGTTAGCATATCATATAGATATAGAACATGTGTTTAGTTGATTTTAAAAGTAAAGTTATAAGGATTAACTTTTGTTTGCGAACAAGTTTAGAATTAACTAAACTATGTTCTAGTGATTACAAGTTTAAACCTTCGAATAAGATAGCTTTATATGTATGAATCGAATGATGTTATGAACATCATTACTACCTTAAGTTCCTTGGATAAACCTACTGGAAAAGAGAAAAATGGATCTAGCTTCAATGGATCCTTGGATGGCTCGAAGTTCTTGAAGCAGAATCATGACACGAAAACAAGTTCAAGTAAGATCATCACTTGAAATAAGATTGTTATAGTTATAGAAATTGAACCAAAGTTTGAATATGATTATTACCTTGTATTAGAATGATAACCTACTGTAAGAAACAAAGATTTCTTGAGGTTGGATGATCACCTTACAAGATTGGAAGTGAGCTAGCAAACTTGAAAGTATTCTTGATTTTATGAAACTAGAACTTTTGGAATTTATGAAGAACACTTAGAACTTGAAGATAGAACTTGAGAGAGATCAATTAGATGAAGAAAATTGAAGAATGAAAGTGTTTGTAGGTGTTTTTGGTCGTTGGTGTATGGATTAGATATAAAGGATATGTTATTTTGTTTTCATGTAAATAAGTCATGAATGATTACTCATATTTTTGTAATTTTATGAGATATTTCATGCTAGTTGCCAAATGATGGTTCCCACATGTGTTAGGTGACTCACATGGGCTGCTAAGAGCTGATCATTGGAGTGTATATACTAATAGTACATACATCTAAAAGCTGTGTATTGTACGAGTACGAATACGGGTGCATACGAGTAGAATTGTTGATGAAACTGAACGAGGATGTAATTGTAAGCATTTTTGTTAAGTAGAAGTATTTTGATAAGTGTCTTGAAGTCTTTCAAAAGTGTATGAATACATATTAAAACACTACATGTATATACATTTTAACTGAGTCGTTAAGTCATCGTTAGTCGTTACATGTAAATGTTGTTTTGAAACCTTTAGGTTAACGATCTTGTTGAATGTTGTTAACCCATTGTTTATTATAACAAATGAGATGTTAAATTATTATATTATCATGATATTATGATATATAATATATCTTAGTATAATGTATATACAGTTAAATGTCGTTACAACGATAATCGTTACATATATGTCTCGTTTCGAAATCATTAAGTTAGTAGCCTTATTTTTACATATGTATTTCATTGTTAATACACTTAATAATATATTTACTTATCATTTAACATAATTAACCAAGTGTATCAATATCTTAATATGATTCATATGTACCTAGTAAGACGTTGTTATAACGATAATCGTTATATATATCATTTTCGAGTTTCTTAAATTAATAGTCTCATTTTTATGTATATAACTCATTGTTAAAATACCTAATGAGATACATACTTATAATAAAAACATGTTAACTATATATATAACCATATATATGTCATCGTATAGTTTTTATAAGTTTTAACGTTCGTGAATCACCGGTCAACTTGGGTGGTCAATTGTCTATATGAAACATATTTCAATTAATCAAGTTTTAACAAGTTTGATTGCTTAACATGTTGGAAACATTTAATCATGTAAATATCAATCTCAATTAATATATATAAACATGGAAAAGTTCGGGTCACTACAAATGGTGTTTCCGCCAAGGAAGCAAAATATTGGGAAGATTACCAATTCTCCGATGAATCGGATTCCGACGAGAATTCCGATGATGTTATAGAAATTACCCCAACTGAATTTAAAAAGGCAAAAGAAAATAATAAGGGAAAGGGCATAAAAATAGAGAAATCTAATTCCAACCCCGATGAACTTTATATGTATCGTCAACCCCCGAAGTCCTTAAGTTGTAACAATGACCCGGGAACCTCTAAACCACCAGGTTTTTCTAAACCAATGTGGATCACGACGGCTCGTATTAGGGGAACATCATATATCCCTAGAAACTTGGCAAAACGAACCAAAACCTAAGAAGAAGAAACAAGCGAGTCGGAATAAGATAGTTGTATTCATGTGGTGTAATATATGTAATATAGTGTGCTTATGCTTTATGATATATGTAAAAATTGCTTGTATTAATAAGTATTTTTTTTTATGAATCTAACTCTTGTCTATTTTACAGTATAAAAACACAAAATGGATAGACAACCCAATATTTTAAGAGACCTACCCGGAGACATGATTGATGAAATCTTGTCTAGAGTCGGTCAGAATTCTTCGGCACAACTACTTAAGGCGAGATCAGTTTGTAAGACATTCGAAGAACGTTCCAAGAATGCCTTGGTTTATAAAAGGCTTTCGTTCGAAAGATGGGGGATATCACATTGGGAAATCCATAAGTTACGATGTGTTTACTTTGACGCATATATTGCGGGGAACCCAAATGCTATTTTACGCAATGGGTTAAGAAATTATTTTGACTCAATATATCCGAATATTGGACTTCGTGATTTAGAAAAAGCGGCTAACATGCAACATAAAGAAGCATGTTATGCTTACGGATTAGTAATGTTCGCTTCTCACCAAAGTGAGAACAAGAACATCGGGCTACAACTATTAAACAAAACGTTCCCACAAGTGACGGAGTCGGTAATTGGGGTAAGAAATGAGGTTTTTAGATTGTTACGGGACTGTTGGACATTACGTAACCCTCGTCCCTTTGACGACGTTACAACACGCTGTCTTATCAACGGCCATAATGGTTATGTTCCACAAGACCAAGGATGGGAAGTAATCCTAGTAAAACCAGAATGCATGACTTGTTTCTGGACGTATGAATTATGTGTCTTTATTGCCTTTGCTGAACGACTTGTGTACTAGCTAGAATTATCTTCACAACCATCTTGTATCAAATTTATTGTGTGCTATATTTCATGCTATATGTAAAACAAGCGGTATTGTAAGTTTGTAAAATATTGTGTAAAAGTTTGAACGCGAAATATTATTATAATCAGTTTTTCATATAGAATTGTAGTAGTTGAATTGTATATTAGCTACTAAGTATGAACTTAACGGGTAGGTACTACCCGAATTTAAACTTATAAAACGCTAATATGAAGAAAAAGCTTTTATAAATGAGTTCATATTATGCTACGAAATACTATTAACTACTCTTAATATTCTGTATGATTAACTTGTTCCATTTAACTATTTTGAAGGAAATGGCACCGACTACTCGACACACCGTGAATATGAATGAAGAGGAATTCCGTACTTTTCTAGCTTCAAACATAGCCGCAGTACAGGCTGCGCTACATACCAACAATAACCTTGGATCTAGCAGTACAGGAAATCGTGTAGGATTCACCTACAAAGAATTCACTGCCTGCAAACCTTTGGAATTTGATGGAACCGAAGGACCGATCGGATTGAAACGGTGGACCGAGAAGGTCGAATCGGTGTTTGCCATAAGTAAGTGTACTGAAGAGGACAAAGTAAAGTACGCTACGCATACCTTCACAGGTTCTGCGTTAACATGGTGGAATACCTATCTAGAGCAAGTGGGACAAGACGATGCGAACGCACTACCGTGGTCAGCATTCAAGCACTTGATGAACGAGAAGTACCGTCCCAGAACCAAGGTCAATAAGCTCAAGACAGAACTTAGAGGGTTACGAACCCAAGGATTTGATATTACCACGTACGAAAGACGATTCACAGAATTGTGCCTATTGTGTCCGGGAGCATTCGAAGATGAGGAAGAGAAGATCGACGCGTTTGTGAAAGGATTACCGGAAAGAATCCAAGAAGATATAAGTTCACACGAGCCCGCCTCCATACAACAGGCATGTAGAATGGCTCACAAACTCGTGAACCAGATTGAAGAAAGAATTAAAGAACAGACTGCTGAAGAGGCCAATGTGAAGCAAGTCAAAAGAAAGTGGGAGGAAAACGGTGATAAGAATCACCAATACAACAACAACAGCAATTACAACAATAATCGCAACAATTATCCCAACAATCGCAACATCAATCGCAACTACAACAAACGGCCCAACAACAACAACAACAACAACAACAACAGCAACTACAACAATCATCCCAACAACAATAATAACCGTAACAACAACAACAACAATCAGAAGCAGCTATGCCAAAGGTGTGAAAAGAATCACTCGGGGTTCTGCACCAAATTTTGCAACAAGTGTAAAAGAAATGGTCATAGCGTGGCGAAGTGTGAGGTCTACGGACAAGGGGTTAATAGAACAAAAGGAACAAATGGTGTCGGAACGAGTAATGGCGGAGCAAGTAGTGTCGGAGCAAGTTATGCCAATGTAGTTTGTTATAAATGTGGAAAACCGGGCCACGTTTTTATTAGAAATTGCCCTAACCAGGAGAACACGAATGGACAAGGTCGTGGAAGAGTTTTCAATATTAATGCGGCAGAGGCACAGGAAGACCCGGAGCTTGTTACGGGTACGTTTCTTATTGACAATAAATCTGCTTACGTTTTATTTAATTCGGGTGCGGATAGAAGCTATATGAGTAGAGATTTTTGTGCTAAATTAAGTTGTCCATTGACGCCTTTGGATAGTAAATTTTTACTCGAATTAGCAAATGGTAAATTAATTTCAGCAGATAATATATGTCGGAATCGAGAAATTAAACTGGTTAGCGAAACATTTAAGATTGATTTGATACCAGTAGAGTTAGGGAGTTTTGATGTGATAATCGGTATGGACTGGTTGAAAGAAGTGAAAGCGGAGATCGTTTGTTACAAAAATGCAATTCGCATTATACGAGAAAAAGGAAAACCCTTAATGGTGTACGGAGAAAAGGGCAACACGAAGATACATCTTATTAGTAATTTGAAGGCACAAAAACTAATAAGAAAAGGTTGCTATGCTGTTCTAGCACACGTCGAGAAAGTACAAACTAAAGAAAAGAGCATCAATGATGTTCCCGTCGCAAAAGAATTTCCTGATGTATTTCCAAAAGAATTACCGGGATTACCCCCACATCGATCCGTTGAATTTCAAATAGATCTTGTACCAGGAGCTGCACCAATAGCTCGTGCTCCTTACAGACTCGCACCCAGCGAGATGAAAGAACTACAAAGCCAATTACAAGAACTTTTAGAGCGTGGTTTCATTCGACCAAGCACATCACCGTGGGGAGCTCCTGTTTTGTTTGTCAAGAAGAAAGATGGTACATTCAGGTTGTGTATCGACTACCGAGAGTTGAACAAACTTACCATCAAGAACCACTACCCACTACCGAGAATCGATGACTTATTTGATCAACTACAAGGCTCGTCTGTTTATTCAAAGATTGACTTACGTTCCGGGTATCATCAAATGCGGGTGAAAGAAGATGATATTCCAAAGACTGCTTTCAGAACACGTTACGGTCATTACGAGTTTATGGTCATGCCGTTTGGTTTAACTAATGCACCAGCTGTGTTCATGGACCTTATGAACCGAGTGTGTGGACCATACCTTGACAAGTTTGTCATTGTTTTCATTGATGACATACTTATTTACTCAAAGAATGACCAAGAACACGGTGAACATTTGAGAAAGGTGTTAGAAGTATTGAGGAAGGAAGAATTATACGCTAAGTTTTCAAAGTGTGCATTTTGGTTGGAAGAAGTTCAATTCCTCGGTCACATAGTGAACAAAGAAGGTATTAAGGTGGATCCGGCAAAGATAGAAACTGTTGAAAAGTGGGAAACCCCGAAAACTCCGAAACACATACGCCAGTTTTTAGGACTAGCTGGTTACTACAGAAGGTTCATCCAAGACTTTTCCAGAATAGCAAAACCCTTGACTGCATTAACGCATAAAGGGAAGAAATTTGAATGGAATGATGAACAAGAGAAAGCGTTTCAGTTATTGAAGAAAAAGCTAACTACGGCACCTATATTGTCATTGCCTAAAGGGAATGATGATTTTGTGATTTATTGTGACGCATCAAAGCAAGGTCTCGGTTGTGTATTAATGCAACGAACGAAGGTGATTGCTTATGCGTCTAGACAATTGAAGATTCACGAACAAAATTATACGACGCATGATTTGGAATTAGGCGCGGTTGTTTTTGCATTAAAGACTTGGAGGCACTACTTATATGGGGTCAAAAGTATTATATATACCGACCACAAAATTCTTCAACACATATTTAATCAGAAACAACTGAATATGAGGCAGCGTAGGTGGATTGAATTATTGAATGATTACGACTTTGAGATTCGTTACCACCCGGGGAAGGCAAATGTGGTAGCCGATGCCTTGAGCAGGAAGGACAGAGAACCCATTCGAGTAAAATCTATGAATATAATGATTCATAATAACATTAGTACTCAAATAAAGGAGGCGCAACAAGGAGTTTTAAAAGAGGGAAATTTAAAGGATGAAATACCCAAAGGATCGGAGAAGCATCTTAATATTCGGGAAGACGGAACCCGGTATAGGGCTGAAAGGATTTGGGTACCAAAATTTGGAGATATGAGAGAAATGGTACTTAGAGAAGCTCATAAAACCAGATACTCAATACATCCTAGAACGGGGAAGATGTACAAGGATCTCAAGAAACATTTTTGGTGGCCGGGTATGAAAGCCGATGTTGCTAAATACGTAGGAGAATGTTTGACGTGTTCTAGGGTCAAAGCTGAGAATCAGAAACCATCAGGTCTACTTCAACAACCCGAAATCCCGAAATGGAAATGGGAAAACATTACCATGGATTTCATCACTAAATTGCCAAGGACTGCAAGTGGTTTTGATACTATTTGGGTAATAGTTGATCGTCTCACCAAATCAGCACACTTCCTGCCAATAAGAGAAGATGACAAGATGGAGAAGTTAGCACGACTGTATTTGAAGGAAGTCGTCTCCAGACATGGAATACCAATCTCTATTATCTCTGATAGGGATGGCAGATTTATTTCAAGATTCTGGCAGACATTACAGCAAGCATTAGGAACTCGTCTAGACATGAGTACTGTCTATCATCCACAAACTGATGGGCAGAGCGAAAGGACAAAACAAACGCTTGAAGACATGCTACGAGCATGTGTTATTGATTTCGGAAACAGTTGGGATCGACATCTACCGTTAACAGAATTTTCCTACAACAACAGCTACCATTCAAGCATTGAGATGGCGCCGTTTGAAGCACTTTATGGTAGAAAGTGCAGGTCTCCGATTTGTTGGAGTGAAGTGGGGGATAGACAGATTACGGGTCCGGAGATTATACAAGAAACTACCGAGAAGATCATCTAAATTCAACAACGGTTGAAAACCGCCCAAAGTCGACAAAAGAGCTACGCTGACATTAAAAGAAAAGATATAGAATTTGAAATTGGAGAGATGGTCATGCTTAAAGTTTCACCTTGGAAAGGCGTTGTTCGATTTGGTAAACGAGGGAAATTAAATCCAAGGTATATTGGACCATTCAAGATTATTGATCGTGTCGGACCAGTAGCTTACCGACTAGAGTTACCTCAACAACTCGCGGCTGTACATAACACTTTCCACGTCTCGAATTTGAAGAAATGTTTTGCTAAAGAAGATCTCACTATTCCGTTAGATGAAATCCAAATCAACGAAAAACTTCAATTCATCGAAGAACCCGTCGAAATAATGGATCGTGAGGTTAAAAGACTTAAGCAAAACAAGATACCAATTGTTAAGGTTTGATGGAATGCTCGTAGAGGACCCGAGTTCACCTGGGAGCGTGAAGATCAGATGAAGAAGAAATACCCGCATCTATTTCCAGAAGATTCGTCAACACCTTCAACAGCTTAAAATTTCGGGACGAAATTTATTTAACGGGTAGGTACTGTAGTGACCCGAACTTTTCCATGTTTATATATATTAATTGAGATTGATATTTACGTGATTAAATGTTTCCAACATGTTAAGCAATCAAACTTGTTAAGACTTGATTAATTGAAATATGTTTCATATAGACAATTGACCACCCAAGTTGACCGGTGATTCACGAACGTTAAAACTTGTAAAAACTATATGATGACATATATATGGATATATATATAGTTAACATGATACTATGATAATTAAACATATCATTAAGTATATTATCAATGAACTACATATGTAAAAACAAGACTACTAACTTAATGATTTTTAAACGAGACATATATGTAACGATTATCGTTGTAAAGACATTTAATGTATATATATCATATTAAGAGATATTCATACATGATAATATCATGATAATATAATAATTTAAAATCTCATTTGATATTATAAACATTGGGTTAACAACATTTAACAAGATCGTTAACCTAAAGGTTTCAAAACAACACTTACATGTAACGACTAACGATGACTTAACGACTCAGTTAAAATGTATATACATGTAGTGTTTTAATATGTATTTATACACTTTTGAAAGACTTCAATACACTTATCAAAATACTTCTACTTAACAAAAATGCTTACAATTACATCCTCATTCAGTTTCATCAACAATTCTACTCGTATGCACCCGTATTCGTACTCGTACAATACACAGCTTTTAGATGTATGTACTATTGGTATATACACTCCAATGATCAGCTCTTAGCAGCCCATTTGAGTCACCTAACACATGTGGGAACCATCATTTGGCAACTAGCATGAAATATCTCATAAAATTACAAAAATATGAGTAATCATTCATGACTTATTTACATGAAAACAAAATTACATATCCTTTATATCTAATCCATACACCAACGACCAAAAACACCTACAAACACTTTCATTCTTCAATTTTCTTTATCTAATTGATCTCTCTCAAGTTCTATCTTCAAGTTCTAAGTATTCTTCATAAATTCCAAAAGTTCTAGTTTCATAAAATCAAGAATACTTTCAAGTTTGCTAGCTCACTTCCAATCTTGTAAGGTGATCATCCAACCTCAAGAAATCTTTGTTTCTTACAGTAGGTTATTATTCTAATACAAGGTAATAATCATATTCAAACTTTGGTTCAATTTCTATAACTATAACAATCTTATTTCAAGTGATGATCTTACTTGAACTTGTTTTCGTGTCATGATTCTACTTCAAGAACTTCGAGCCATCCAAGGATCCATTGAAGCTAGATCCATTTTTCTCTTTTCCAGTAGGTTTATCCAAGGAACTTAAGGTAGTAATGATGTTCATAACATCATTCGATTCATACATATAAAGCTATCTTATTCGAAGGTTTAAACTTGTAATCACTAGAACATAGTTTAGTTAATTCTAAACTTGTTCGCAAACAAAAGTTAATCCTTCTAACTTGACTTTTAAAATCAACTAAACACATGTTCTATATCTATATGATATGCTAACTTAATGATTTAAAACCTGGAAACACGAAAAACACCGTAAAACCGGATTTACGCCGTCGTAGTAACACCGCGGGCTGTTTTGGGTTAGTTAATTAAAAACTATGATAAACTTTGATTTAAAAGTTGTTATTCTGAGAAAATGATTTTTATTATGAACATGTAACTATATCCAAAAATTATGGTTAAACTCAAAGTGGAAGTATGTTTTCTAAAATGGTCATCTAGACGTCGTTCTTTCGACTGAAATGACTACCTTTACAAAAACGACTTGTAACTTATTTTTTCGACTATAAACCTATACTTTTTCTGTTTAGATTCATAAAATAGAGTTCAATATGAAACCATAGCAATTTGATTCACTCAAAACGGATTTAAAATGAAGAAGTTATGGGTAAAACAAGATTGGATAATTTTTCTCATTTTAGCTACGTGAAAATTGGTAACAAATCTATTACAACCATAACTTAATCAACTTGTATTGTATATTATGTAATCTTGAGATACCATAGACACGTATACAATGTTTCGACCTATCATGTCGACACATCTATATATATTTCGGAACAACCATAGACACTCTATATGTGAATGTTGGAGTTAGCTATACAGGGTTGAGGTTGATTCCAAAATATATATAGTTTGAGTTGTGATCAATACTGAGATACGTATACACTGGGTCGTGGATTGATTCAAGATAATATTTATCGATTTATTTCTGTACATCTAACTGTGGACAACTAGTTGTAGGTTACTAACGAGGACAGCTGACTTAATAAACTTAAAACATCAAAATATATTAAAAGTGTTGTAAATATATTTTTTGAACATACTTTGATATACATGTATATATTGTTATAGGTTCGTGAATCAATCAGTGGCCAAGTATTACTTCCCGACGAAGTAAAAATCTGTGAAAGTGAGTTATAGTCCCACTTTTAAAATCTAATATTTTTGGGATGAGAATACATGCAGGTTTTATAAATGATTTACAAAATAGACACAAGTACGTGAAACTACATTCTATGGTTGAATTATCGAAATCGAATATGCCCCTTTTTATTAAGTCTGGTAATCTAAGAATTAGGGAACAGACACCCTAATTGACGCGAATCCTAAAGATAGATCTATTGGGCCTAACAAACCCCATCCAAAGTACCGGATGCTTTAGTACTTCGAAATTTATATCATATCCGAAGGGTGTCCCGGAATGATGGGGATATTCTTATATATGCATCTTGTTAATGTCGGTTACCAGGTGTTCACCATATGAATGATTTTTATCTCTATGTATGGGATGTGTATTGAAATATGAAATCTTGTGGTCTATTATTATGATTTGATATATATAGGTTAAACCTATAACTCACCAACATTTTTGTTGACGTTTTAAGCATGTTTATTCTCAGGTGATTATTAAGAGCTTCCGCTGTCGCATACTTAAATAAGGACGAGATTTGGAGTCCATGCTTGTATGATATTGTGTAAAAACTGCATTCAAGAAACTTATTTTGTTGTAACATATTTGTATTGTAAACCATTATGTAATGGTCGTGTGTAAACAGGATATTTTAGATTATCATTATTTGATAATCTACGTAAAGCTTTTTAAAACCTTTATCTATGAAATAAAGGTTATGGTTTGTTTTAAAAATGAATGCAGTCTTTGAAAAACGTCTCATATAGAGGTCAAAACCTCGCAACGAAATCAATTAATATGGAACGTTTTTAATCAATAAAAACGGGACATTTCACTAAATAAGATTGAAGACTTGTAAATCGAATCTCCACCGAGTTTGGAGAAAAGTGCTTAGTGAAGCAACAAATCCCGATTAGTGTAATCGGAGAGTGGATTAAGGTGGATTAGTTAACATCCACCCGAACCACTATAAATCTTTGTGTCTATGTTCTTTACATTACTTCATTTATTATTTGAACATATACACTACACACATCAAGTTTGATTTGAGTTGGTTGATCAAAGTAAAATCGAATTTGGTGATCAATTGAAAAATTGTTAAAAACGTATTAAGTAACTATTCACCTCCCCCCCCCCCCTCTAGTTAATTACAGACACATCAATGTATTAAATGTTTAAGCTATCCCCTTCAGAGAGGATAGCGAGGATCATAGATTAAAACAATTTATATTACGTTTCCGAAAGGGAACCGTACGAAAGGTGTGATCTCTTAACGAGAGGGACGCCCTCGCACGGACGGCGAGTCGATCTAGGGTTTATCCTCACTCATAAGTTTAAGTACGGATGAGAAGAAAATGTGAATTATTGGCAATAATGAATAGTTTGCACTAGATGAGAGAATCTTCAAAAAAGATTTCTCATGCCACAAAATATTGAATCACAGAATTGATGATTACGAGGGTGTTGTGGTTTAGCCGTGAAATACTTCTCAACGGTCAACCTCAAAAGGGAAAAGTTGATGAGAACATATAGTTTTGATTGATGAACTTAATGAAAAGTTTCGGAGGGCGAGAGGAATTGTAATTAATATGTGGTACGAAAAAAAAATTATATAAACAAGCAATACAAATTTTATAGAAGTTCGAGTCTTTTAAGGTGACAATGTAAAAAGGAACGAAGTTCTTAGTAAAATTAGAGTTATCTACATCGTGTACTATTTTAAGTAAAATAACTTTTGAATTAGTTAAAATGTAAAAGAATTGATTTCGTAAAAGTGAAAGTATAATTTGATATGTACTAGTAAAAATAAGTAAAGGTAAATTTATTTATATAATATATATGATTTTATAAATCGCATAAGTGAAAGTAATTTCTATAAGTTTTGAGATAATTTGAAAGCAAAATGATGTGTAAGAAATTTTGGAAAATAGGATATTTGTATTTCAGAGGTAATGTGTTTGAGAAAGATTGATTGAAGATCGAGTGGAGGACCTTGGACTATCGGGTGACAGTTGAGCAACAAATGTTACGAGGTAATGAAAACTAATGAACTGATTGTTATCAGGGCATAAGTTCTTGAACCAAAATGTTCATGTGTGAAGCTGTTGCTGACAAGTGAGATATGAATGGTAGAGTATGAGGATGAGAATTTATCACCCATTGATTTTGTAAAATTCCGAACCGGTATGACTAACATTAAAGAAAGAAGGATGATGCTGTGATTATCATCAAATGAGTAATCTCTCTGAATGAGTTAGGAATTAGAGTTGCGTAAGAAAGAGTATCAAATAAGATCTGCAACTTTGAATCATTCGAGTGATAGTGAGAGTTCGAGAACTCGGAATGAATAATCCGATAGTAACCTAGACAAGTATAAAGACATGCTAAAGCAGTGACTTTTGACTATGTAGTTATCGTTTGAATTCAACCTTAACTGGCCCGAGAGGAGGATACGTTAGAGTATGATGGAATTATTTCAATTTTTATAGTAGATTTCAGATGTAATGAGTTTAGCTCAAGCCGTAACCCACGGGGAAATAGAGGAACTTAAGATGGTCTATTTCACCTTTGATTTTCGAATTGACAATGATCGATTATTATTTGAGTATGACATCATTACCTGCATGGTGCCAAATAATCTACTATAAATAAATGCACAAGCGCAAAAGTTTCTTGACTATGGTAATCAAAACGATACCCGTAGGGAGGTTCTATTCTTCAAAAGATTATGCCTGTGAGATATTTACCATCTCGGCATAAAACAAGTAATAGTGAACATGGTGTTTGTAAGATCGACATTTGAGGGTTCAAATGAAATGGGTTAATGAAAATCATATGAAAATCTACACCAAAAGTGTAATAACAGAGTGAATCTGGATACAACAAGTGATGATTAATTATCAAGGATAAAGAGATATTCCGTTTAAGAAAAATAAATGTAGAATTTCAGGGTTCCTCTGTTCACAACCTTTATGTTATATGGGAAACTGTTAATGAGTATGAGCTAGACAGTTTGTTTAAAACGAGTTCTTCGTATATCTTCAAAGATGGTGATTATCCTTCATGTAATAACATTAGAATTTTGGAACGAATAGCGTGAGAATTTTCTTCGATTCACTTTCTATTCCTCATGTCGCAACATTGGAATTTCTTTATGAATTACTGTAATATAATCCCGTTGGCCAGATGCCATTATATTGCACTAATTCATACTTTCATTTCAATATTACCATATAAGGTCAGGATATGTGAAAAATGATGATTCTAATACAGCGTGCTAAGGATAGCACGAGGAGACAAAATTTCTAAGAGTGATATATATATATATATATATATATATATATATATATATATATATATATATATATATATATATATATATATATGAATGATGACATAAGAATGTCTATAAATTATCAAGAATTTGTATAAGTCGATAATGAAGTTTTTATGGTGAGCAAACCAATGCATAAAGGTACGTATTATAACAAAAATGTTATGTACATGATCGTGATAGATGACAGAAGTCAAGAGTGACATCCCACGGTTTCACTAACTAAGGTGGTCTTATAAAAATAACTCGCGTGAGTCAAAGAATACTTTGAATCACAAATGGGAGTTCATCCCGGAGCCTGAATATAAGAGAGAGATGTTTATATGATCGTTTGATGTAAGTAATAATATTCTAAAGCTATAGGTCGGCTGTAGACTAGACTCTAATGTACCCCTATTATTCAGGTTTGACCACATTAGGACTGCCTAGTTCCCTACAACCACCGCTCTGATACCAACTGTAACATCCCGTCAAAAATCGACATTGACGCAAATGTTAACTCTGGTCCCAGCATGGCTTGACTTCTAAGTATCAGCAAAGTTCTACAGTGGAAGCATAATATCTAAGTACCTGAGACAAAACATGCTTAAAAGTGTCAACCAAAAGGTTGAGTGAAGTTCATAGGTTTATAAATAATAACCAAAGTTTTAAATCACAAGATTTAGTTTCATAAATAACCATACACCGCAGTGTACAAAAGCATTCTATAAGTTGCGGGCACCCGGTAACTAGCCTTAACAAATAATATTGATTGCCCCTGTGTTATAATAATATGTGCACCGAATCAAGTGCGTTTCGTTAACCTCGAAGTACTAAACACCCGTCCACTAGCTCTAATGTCTAGTGCAGCATCCTGGGTGGGGGTGTAAAACCCGATATATCTACCTTTAGGATTCGCGCCTACCAGTTCATAAACTAATAGTTAAAGTTACCAAGCTAGGGGATCTTTGATTCAAACCCACGTAGAATTAATTTTAGTACTTGTGTCAATTTCATAAAACAGTTATAAAAGCAAGCATGTGTCTCACCCCAAAGGTTGTAAAACAGTTATGAAATAGTAAAAAGTGGGGCTATGAAGTTCACCTTAAAATAGCAGGAGAAGATATAACAAGTACACGAATAAAGAAGATCAAGAGTGATCTAGACTCCAACCTAAATAATATGATAGGTCAGAATATATCTAACTTATGTCATGTCAATGTATGATAGTCCTGGTGCTTGAAGTGGCTTTGGAATTATGTGACAAAAGAATTGAATAAGTATTACATATAGTTTCTATTTTTAGTAAGTTTCCACTTTTAGAAATATTCTATTTTAGGTAAGTTTCTTCATTTAGAAGGTTTCTTTATTTAGAAAGTCAACTCAAAAAGTCAATAATCAAACGTCAACATAAAAGGTCAACACTCAACTCAAAACAAATTTTCAAAAGTCAACGGTTAAAGTTGAAAGTCACCAAAACTTACAAACAATCTTTAAAACTTATTTATACTCATTTCAAAATCATATTATCATAATATTAGTCTCCGTAGTTAAATAACTTGGAAAAATTACAAACTCAAAAATATTGTAAAAATGACTAAACTGTCTACTTTGGGAATTTTTTTAAAAATCAGTGGGACCTCGCTTGAAAATCGGCCAATGCCAAGTGTTACTTTTTACCACAAAGAGACTACACAAAACTTTTCAGGATCCAACTCGATTTGAGTAACTCGTGACAACCGACGCCGTTTTGACATTTTCAATGATTTTGTTTCAGCTTTTTAGAAAAATGTACAAGTGCGCTTAGGTGACCGACTTTGACAATTTTTAAAACGACGCTCGGGACTCGGTTTGATAAACTAACAGAGCCAAAAGCTTCCCCTTGCTATCAAGATACTACCTCATTTACTTTACAATTTTTGCAGCATTTAAATGACCATGGTGATCGACACAATTTCGACCAAAATCATTTTCTGCATCAATATTCTAATAAGAAGATTTATTTTTATAAACTTTGAAAAATCATAACTAATTCATAAAAATTGCAAACGACATGAATCAAAAGTCCAAACTTATTAATTTTTCGATACGCATGCACTCGTGAACCCAGAAATTTGATATCGGGTCACACACATACCGAGATAACCCGAACAGACCTGGTCGATTTCATATTTATTAATATTTTTATTTCAAAACTTGTTTTATTCGTATCTTACAAACCGTTCGTCCGATTTTAACGTTCTTTATATATTTTTGAGTTGCAACATCAATCCCGACATGATGGTGATATCCAATCAGTCCATATCAGTCACGTTTTTCGAGGTTACATCAGCTGTGATTATTTGTATATATATAAAATTTATATAAACTTCAATAATTCATAACTTGAGTTTCATACGTCCGTTTAACGCAAATCTTATATGTAAATTGCGCTACTCTTCATGAGGATCACGTTGAGAAACTTAGTTTCATCATAAAACATTGGCACGGTTCCCAAAAATATTAAATACAGATCTGACCCAATTAATTTTTATTAAAAATTAAGTTTTTAACATGTTTTAATTATTCAAACACCATAAAAATTATCCATAAGCACTACAACTAATCATATAACTAAAATAATATAATAATAAGTAATAATTGAAAAAGATGAAGTTTAGGTCTACCTCAAATCAAGAAAAGAGACGGATAGAAACGTAAAACGGATCGAGAGGAACTCAAATATCCAATTTGTTTTGAAAGAGGATGAAGAATTATAGTGATGAAGATTAGTCGACGGTTTTGGGGGAATTGGGTTTCCAGTCGAACGCAAAGAAACAGGAAGAAGAGCTGATGTTTTTTTTTTCTTTCTAAATGGATAAAAATCTAGTTTAAGCATTATAGAGTAATTATCATAGAATAATAAAAATAAATAAATAAATCTTGAGCCTAATTTTGTGGGACTGAGCCGACATGGGGGGCTGTATATTTATTAAAAAAAATTATTTTTTTATTTTTAAAAACATCCCATATCAAAATAGATAATACCAAAATTAAAAGGAGATTATTAATAAATAAGTAGGAGAAAATAAAAAAAAAATATACATGGTGGTCTAATCCCCCTTTTGGTCGGCCGAACTAGTTGGAGTATTATTATTTATTTATTTTTTTCCCTAAGCTTATCCCTAATATATGTATATAATTATTTAAATTGTATAATGGGTTAAATATAATTTTAGAAAGGAAATTAGACAACCCATGACCTACCATAAAAATGGTTCGGCTATTTGGGCTAAGATTATGGCCTAAAATAAATCATTAAATTTATCATTTGGCCCGAACGATTAAACGAACTTAATTCGACAAATAGAATATTGCGCGATTTATGACACGCGAGGAGAATAATATTTCATGAAATAAAACATAGGAATATTTTATTATTACGAACGACATAGGAATGTCACACAGAAGAATTCTAATTTGAAAATCACGAATATATAATCGTTGATTTGAAAACTGGGACGATTCATCGAATAAAAATGTTATACGTAGGAACGTGCTAACACGTAATCACTAATTAATTTTAATACTTGTAATATTAACTAAAGTATATTATAAAAATAATATAAACTTTAATTAACAAAATGTGTCGACTAAAAATTAATATTTGGTCAGCGTTGTATTAAAGTAGAGTAATTACTTATTAATTTCAATATTAATAATAAGCATGTAGAAACCCTAGGGGTAAAATAGTCATTTCAAGTATGAAAATTTGAGGGTTGTTATACCGTTTGCCAGGGCAAGCCGTTTTTGGTGTCCGTGTGCTGGCAGGCCGTTTTTCCTTATGGCAAGCCGTTTGCTGGATCGTAGTCTTTCACCGTTTTCGCTCTAAAATCTTCGTTTTAGCTCCGTTTTTGACGATTCTTGCGGCCACGCATTCGTAATTGAATATCCTAAAATATGAGATTAAGTAAATAAACTTTTCCAAAAATTATAAAATAAATTATTTAAACGCGGGTTAATCGTCTTAGCAAGTTTTGCTCGTTTTTTCTCATTTTTCATCCGTTTTTAGTGATTATTGAAACATAGCCTTTGTAATGACATAATCTACCAAATGAAGCAAATAAATGCTTATTTAGATGATAAATTCAATTACTTTATCATAAATGGGGCTAATATCGGGGGTAAAACGTGACTTTTTAGCCGATATCAGGTATCTTTTGACATTCATATGTGTATCAATGAAGCAGGTCACCAAGTGACTCTCGATTTCCTTGATGATTATCTTGACACTCGATTGTGTGTTCTTTTGCAGTAGAAAATTTTGAAATTGCAGCAAAACATTTTCACGGAGATCAACAAAACCTGTTATGCTTCGCGCAATTAAATTGTGGAACTATTCTCGTGCAAGTCCTTGCAATTCCATAGGAAATACGGGACATGCAACTGGTTCATCCCAATTATATGTACTAACAACACCTTCAAATTTTTGTAGAAAATTTAGCGGATCAGTTAATCTAACATAGACCCCTAAAGCTGACGACACTATTGGTGGCATTGTTATTGGATAATCTGTTATACGGGTGTTTTTATCTGCATTTTCTGTGCTGGGACTAATATACGGGTGTTGTTGGGATACCAAGTGTTTCGCATTTTTTCCTGCCTGATCCGCCATGTTTACTTGCGGATTTTCAGATGAATTTGAAGCTGTCGTCAAATTTTCTGCGTTTGCAGTCACATGCTCAGTATTTGCTCGAAAATTAAACGAACTAGGATAACGAAAATCATATTCCTCTGGATTAGTTGCGCTTTTCTTGCGACTTAGTAGATCAGTTACCGTTGTCATTTTTTCAACTTTATTTGAAGATTTGAGAACCTGCAACTAAAATGAGACATAATTAAAATTGAAGCTCGAAATATTAACGGCTTGAATTAAGCTTGTCAATTATCGAAATTCAATTATTGAGTGTCCCACGGATGGCGTCAATTAATCGAGCCTAAATTTGACTATACTAATTAAATTTAGTTCGGGTGCATGGAGGTTGAAATTATTCCGACGTTTAAGGGACCTTATGATAGTCTTTGATTCCAAAACTTAGAATCATCAATCACCACGTTCCATTCTTGAACCTTGAAATTACCTTGATTTGAAGATAGGATTATTCACAAATGATGTAAAATGGCGATGATATACCACCGAGGCATTTGCCTGAGTGGTATCGCGGTGGTGTTTAACACCCTCGCCGGGTAAGAGGTCTAGGGTTCGAATCTGGCTTCTGAATGACCAAATTAAACATGGACTGAAATAGGCTCCATTGAGGTCAGCCCAAAGGGAAGGTTTTACCGACCTGATTCGGGACTAAGGTCCGGCCCGCCTGCCCCTCGGGATGGTTTAAGGGTTCGGATCCCTGTGATCGTGGTTCGGGTTTCCTGCCCGAACGTGTGTGTGTGTGTGTGCAAATGATGACTAGGCTTCGGTCCGGACTGATGCAATCTTGCCATTCAAAAAAAAAAAATGGCGATGATATGCTTTTGAAGAATTACGGTTCAACAACCTCAAATGAGAGTTCAAATTCTCTATTTGTAGTTTTTCCAATCTTAACAGACTGCGTATAAAAATACTTAAACATTGCGGATTATACGCAATTATGTTATTGCACAATATTATGCATTGTCACATATTAATTGCGCGATCTTTGTAACTTAGCGCAATTCATATGCGTGACTACATATATGATCAGTTAGGTGCTATTAGAATTAATATTGTTACGTATTGGCAATAACTATTTACTATCATTTGATATTAAATGCTTAATTCGATTCATTATGGATTATGGTTGATATGTGATATTATTTTATAGAGTTCTTTAATCTGCATTTAAATTATGCATGTATCAAGTGAAGTATTATAATCTTGTGATGTTTAGATTAATATTATTCCGCATAACAAAGTAACAATTAAACAATGCAATGAAATGAAAATATTCATTATATAACCATTCCTTTTTCCATTGTCATTTCTAATTAATATTAATATTAATATTAATTTATTAATATTAATTAAATATTTATTTAATATTAATACTTTATTATTTATTTATTATTTATTATTTTATTTTATTTTATTATTATTATTATTTTATTATTTTTTTTTACCTACTAAACGTGGTGGCTATGTCTGCAGTTTTAGCTCTATCGGATTGTTGTTTTGAGTTTTCGTTCACATTATAAACTATCCCTCAATTTCGGTTATATTTACACAACGGCCCCTCAAGTTTACACTTTTTCAGGAGTTAAAAGTGTAAGTATATAATTTTATTAAAATAAAATAAAAACAAATTCCACCCGAATTTATAACGGGCCCTATCTTCTCGCTCGGTTCGAGTTAAATTTTCTCGAGACCACCGTTCAATTCGGAAAAATCTTACGAACCCAACGGGACTAACTATATGCGAAATGGACAATTTTTAAAAAAATGCTAAACACAACGACAACGCGTATCTTCCCTCTCGCCACGAGTTAAATTTTTTCGACGGCAGCGTCAGACTCGAAATAATTTTATGAACAAAACGAAACTAACCACGTTCGAAACGGACACTTTTTAAAAAACGCTAAACACGGCGACAGCCCGTATCTTTCTGCTCGCCGCGAGTTAAATTTTTTCGACAGCACCGTCACACTAGAAAAAATTTATTGAACAAAACAAAACTAACTACGTTCGAAACGGATACTTTTTAAAAAACGCTTAACACAACGACTTCTAAAACGGCGCTTAACACATGGCCCGTGTTCCCCTCTGTAAATACACAACGCTACGTTAAATATGAATACGCAGCCCGAAAGCATCCGCCACAACGCGCCGGCCGGTCCGGACTAGTTCCCTCTATAATCAAAGATAACTGAGTAATTTTTTTTATTATTATAGAAATAGAAATTGCGCCTTTTACAAAAAGTTATTACTACACAATAGTTTATTTAGGTGGTGTTTGTTTTTTACATTGAACACCTTATTTTGTCTTATGTCTGTGGACGGACAGATATTTTTGTTGAAGATGTATAAGACAAAAAAAGGTCTGCGAATGTCTTCAAATTAGAAGCATTATAATATAGCTTCCAATTGTTGCAGACATTTGATCAGTATCATTTTTTTCCCAATCTCATCATCTCTCTTCCAATCACATCCCTTCTCTTCCAACACTTTTCTACTTCCTTACCCATCTCCACCGGCTGTACTACCGCCGACGACACCGCCGCCGACGACACCACCTCCGACGACACCATTACCTACAGCACCATCACCGACGTCACCAACCTAATTTATTTAATTAAGGTTTTTTTAGGGTTTAATTTTTGAAATAACTATCTCTGATAACCATCTTTGATTTTATTGGTATACTTTCTGTAACAATCTCAGCTTAACCATCTCTTAAAACCTCAAAATAGTGAAGAACATGGTGTTTTATGTAAGAACAAAATGTGAAAGTAGTCATGATTTTGGTTTTAGATACAAATAATATGAAGGAATCTGAATATATGATGAAGGATTAAGATTAAGATGATATTAATATACAATATAGATATTAAAATTATAGATCGAGAGAGATAGATACTCCATATTTTATATAGAAAATAACAAGAAGGATAACTTTTTGATGAATGGAAATGATGAAGTAGAGATGGATCATAGTAGAGTCCGTAGATACACAAGTGGGTGTGGTTACAGATGTGATGCTAATAACCATTCAAGATACCTTGGGTTTTTATTTTAACACATTAATTATAAATTATGACTATTATATCATTTAGTATATGGGGATGATTCTAACGCACCCTTTTTTAATCCTCACACATCTATTTTAACATTTTACTCTTCTAATAATACTCCATTTCTTTAAATTAGTGTGTGAGGATCAAAAAAGTGTGTGTAAGAATCATTCCCCTTAGTATATAAGGGTTAATTATGACTATTATATTTATTATACTGTATATGTATATGTTATTTCACTTCAAAATAGTATTTTATCATGGTTAATTAGTTAATTATTTCATATTAGTTAATAGTTAATTATCCGATAAAACATAGAAGTTACTTTAGTTCATAACAAAATTCATTTATGCAGACATAAAAACAAACAATCTTCAATGTTCAGCATACAGACCTTTAGACCACATCTTCTCTACAGACATGGTCTGCAGATCTTCAGACAAAAACATCTTAAAAAACAAACAGTACCTTAATGATAAACATGACAATTATTACTCTATTTAATAAACATTCTAAAACCATAATGTAAAATTATGGGGATGATTCTCACACACTGTTTTTTGATCCTCGCACACCAATTTACTTGAACTCCTCCCTAATAATAGGGTAAAAGGGTGTGTGAGGATCAAAAAACAGTGTGTGAGAATCATCCCCCTAAAATTATATTGGATACATAAAGATTAAAAAAAGGTAAGCAATACATATGGCTGCTCATCCATCCATCCATCCATCCATCCACTCCATTATTACATCACTTAAAAGAACTTTGTGATGTATATTATTTTTCAAATGAACTCTGTTCACCACAGGTATGTTCCATCAAGTATGCAGTTGTGAAATAAGTTAAACATTATTGTGTTTAAATACTCCTATTGCATTATAAAATAAAAAAATTATGTCCTAACACACTGTTGGCATTATTCATCCCACCCCCGTGGTATAATAAACACATGATGTTAATTCATACGGAGTATTTCATACTCAAAGATTATAAAAAGGTAAGCCATACAAAAATACATGTTTATGCTACAACACCAGTCTATTCATAAATTAAATTCTTTGATACTACAAACAAGAAATCCCAATTCACTCCAATTACAAGTCTACAGTTATACTTTGCACCAACGGAATCTTGCATCAATCTAGTATCTCAGAGGTGAAACTAGAACTCGACTTATTTATAAAAAAATAGTAGTCAATATTGGAGTATATGTTATACTAAAATAACATAGTCTTTCTTTCTAATCGGCTTATTATTAGATGTAAAGTATCAAATAAAATTTTTGTTAATTTCTATTCATTTTCTTTCATTTCCTTAATGTTTCCTTTGATTTCCTTTTTGTTTCCTTTCATTTTGTTGCATGTCAATGAGTTTTCCTTTCATCTTCTCCTTTATAAAAAAGATTCACAAATGTAATACTTTTTTGTTTACCTTTCCTTTACATTTAATAAATTTTCGTTCACTATTTTAGTAGTATGTATTAAACAAGAAAATATATTTGAACTATAACGTAAATTGTTGAAGAAAAAAAAATTTAAAAAACCTTTATTAGAGAAAGTTGGGAATGATACCGGAAGTAATAAATTAATGCAGCACACAACTAGTATCTGTCTCTCTACATGATGCAACTACGAAGAAGGTAATAACTTAATGCAGCACACAACTAGTATCTGTCTCTCTACACGATGCAACTACGAAGAAGGTAATAACTTAATGCAGCACACAACTAGTATCTGTATCTCTACACGATACAACTACGAAGAAGGTAATAACTTAATGCAGCACACAACTTATGATTTCAGTTTCTTTGAAGATTTGGTGGTGAAATATAAAAGTGACGAATAAACTAGTTCAACTTTTATATGTATTCAGTTTAAGGGTAGGACTGTGTCTATGAATTATTGCCACAACGAATCAAAAATACAGCAATGCAGACAGACATAGTTGATTCTCAATTGATATAGTATAGACCATCATGGACGTTTACCACTTATAAAATTGGCAGACTTCGCTTACAACCCTGAAAAAAGGATATAACTAAGAAAACAAATTTACAATGAATAAAGAAGTCATAGATTCATTTCATAATATATTTAGTCTCTGCCTTGCAACAGAAAAACAATAACCAAAAACAGTTGAGTTGAGAAAGGAAAAAAACTTCATAATTATCATGTTATAAGAAATCCAACTATTGTACTGTTTTCTTAAAATCGTACAATTTGCTACTATGCAACTGATGCGAGAGTGAAAATTAAAAAACAAATTCTGCAGATTTTTTTAAGCAAAAAAAACAAGGAATATATTAAAGAAATCGAATCATCAAATCGATACTAGGGGTGGGCAAAACCGGATATCCGAAATTTTGGATATCCAAATTTCGGATATCCGAAAATTCGGATAGTGAATACGGTCATCCGAAATCCGAATCCGAAATTATGGATATCCGAAAATCGGATATCCGGAATTTCCGATTCGGATACCGGATTATCCAAATATCCGAACTATATCTAATAAATGCAAAAAATACAAATGGCAAAACACATATTACATAACAAGTCACATATGCCTAAGTTCAACATTCTATATTTCGTGTTACAAAAGTTCAAAACACGATTAATACATCATTGTAACAAGCATAACAAAGTTCAAAACATGATTAAGACATTATCGTAACACAAACATAAGAGTTATCTGGTTAGCTGTTTATATAGAGATATTCATACTAAATATCTGCTTAACATATAATGCTATATTTCTTATAACTTTGGATGTACTGTGATTTATTTCTTATATAGTGATTTATTCTATATCATATAATAACTTCATGTTTTCAAGAACGTCATCAAATTATAATTAGTATGTCATAATCGTTACAATAAAATGATACAAATCCATCTTTTAAGGATGAACCAAACAAAAAGCGTATCCAAATATGAATGCAAGTTAGTTTCAACAAGAAAGAGTATTAACAAAAGTTCAAAAGATACTAACTTTACTCTTTGTAACGGCTGATTGTTTCTATCTGTTATATTTGTTCTTTTGACTCTTAAAAGTTAAAAGTTTAGTTTACCTTGAAAGCTATAAGGCCCATAAGCCATAACCCATTGGGCTACTAATAAGTGTACTTTATTTCGGATATCGGATTATCCGAATATCCGAAAATTTTGAAAAATCGATCCAATATCCGAATCCGAAAATCCGAATTTCCGGATATTTTTGGATCGGATAATTCGGATTGCGGATTCGGATATTATGCCCACCCCTAATCGATACAACAAAGGAAATACAATGCATCTGTTTGGAACAGCAATGAGCAGGAAACAATTGCAAAAACTAAAATACCAAAATGCCTTGAATGGTGCTGATGATACGTGTTTACAATTTGGTATAATTACCAATCATCTTAAATCTTAAATAGAGTTATAAAATAGGCTTAAAACAAAGATATGACAAGTCAATATGACAGGTCAGCCTATATAAAGAGATTTCTCTTCCTTTTCAAGTGACAGCTCATCATCATCTCACAAGTTCACAACTGGTCCCTCAACTATGAAGAAATGATCAAAAGAATTTCAACACACATGAAACATCTACTCACTAATATGCATCAGAAAATTTACACCAATTCATGCATGGTACAGGAGAGAGTGCTACATAAAAGGAGATATTGGTATTGGTATATCATATTATATCAAACGATTAAACCATAGTCATGTTATAAGTTTTACACCACATATCACAGTATGTGTTCGATCAAAAGAGGAGACATATAAGTAAGTATTAGGGGCTACATACATTCAGCTGCAATACAAGTAAACTGTTGTACCAAAACTATATATAGTAGAGTATATTTGTGTTAAATTTCTTACTTTCAGAAGTACCAAAAACTTCATATTAGGTGTTAAAACTTAAAGGAGGTCAGTCATTAATCGTCAGATGTTTCCAGTTGCTTCCTTTGTAGTTAGTTGGTTTGTTATATGCCACGTCTGCATCCTGTGCCATACAGAAAACAAATTGTCAGAATCTTTCTATTATTTTCTCTCAAACAAAAAAAACTAATTGAATTGATCTTGACCCTTCATCTTGATCTTCTTCCTTTGATACACAATCCAATTGTTGGGCTTGGATGATCTGTTCATGGGCTGAGTAACGATGTTGACGGGCTGCTCTCTATCAGCCTTTGGGTAGTGGCTTCTGCTAAGTGCAGCTGAATTTGACTTCTCAGGTTCCTTCAAATTGTCAACAATTGGGAGTATACTTTGACTGTTACCATTCCCCTGTTCTACAAAACACTGGCACAAGTCTTTTAAAATCCCAGAGATCGAGATTTCAGATCCAATGAGCTGAAACTTTTCTCGATACATATTTTCAACTTGATTCATAACTTCATTCATATTTGGAATGCAAAACCCTTGTGAAGGTTTACGAATAACGAAGGTCAAATTGACTTCTCCATTGCTAGAAGAAGCTACATCAATCTCAGATGAACATGATGATACATCCACATTCTCATTCTCATTTTCGTTGTTGTCAATATTATTATACTCTAAAGACAGCAAATTGTTCGACTTACAATCATTCTCACTTAAATGTGTAGCTGGAGCTGTACAAGGTTCAAACAAATTATATTTGTCATATATGGTTACATTTTAAAGTTACAGGATTAGTCTTGGAAAAGCAAGGTTGCAAAAGACGCGAGACGGGGTCGAGACGGTCGGGTCCTAAAAGGGTCGAGACGGGGTCGAGACGGAGGTCTAGACGGATGTTGACTAACGTTGACTTTTAAATAAAAATGTTATATATTATATATATATATTGTACATTACATTATTCCAAACATAAGCATTTCACACATGTTTAAATACTTCAACATTTCAAACATAAAAAAAGAAACCCTAAGTAATAGCACAACGTTTAATATTAAAAAAAAAAAAAAAAAAAAAAAAACTTGAAAAAATTCAGATAAACCCGTTTTTTCCCGTCTCGGACCGTGTTTGACCGTCTTTTGACCGTTTTTTGGCCGATTTCCGTTTTTTCAAACGTTTTATGTATAAACGGGACGGGGCACTCCAAAATCCGTCTACACCCCCGTCTACACCCCCGTTTTTTCCGTTTTTTACAACACTGTGGAAAAGTATTAAAGAGATGGTATGATAAGTTTGTACCATGTTGAGTAACAGTATTTTCAAATGGGGGCATTGGGACGATTTCTTCATACTGATGTTCTTCTTTAATGATAACAGTCTCGGTATGAGTTTCAACCAACTGTTGCGTTTCAGATGCGTAGTTAATTGAGCATGGAACAGTAATATCAGCTGGGGTTAAAGATATTATTTGTCTTCTCAGTCGAGGTCTCTTTAGAAGTGGTACTTCATCTTCTTCTTCTTCTTCTTCCGACTCATAACGCAGCAATTTTAAGTCATCATTCACAGTGCTTGTTGTCTAAATATAAAAGAAATTAGAACCTGACGTTAATCTAGAGTAGTACAGCTGTAAATAGTAACATAAAGTGATAGAAATAAAGCATTAAAACATCTAGTATAGGATCAATACGCATCGATTTTATGCTGATTGAATAATACCTTAGGATTCTCGGGAAAAATCGCTTCTAAAAGCACCTTATATTTCTCATCCTCAATAAAAACCCAGTTGTTGTCATAAGCCTCCAGGAGCTGCTTCAATGTTGATTTTACGGTTTTTGCAGGAACCCCATAAGTCTTCATTGCTTTGCATGCTTTTTCAATTTTTCTACGAATCGGTATTTTAGGTGCCATGATTATGTCCAATGCAAGATCAAACTAGACAATAAAGAAAGAAAGATATTCATAAGCATATTGACATATTATTAACATATTAGCATACTAAAAAAAAAAAAAAATTATTAAACTAGCATTCTGTCACTGATATAGTCTCAACCCTCAACAAACTTGTAAACAACATCTAGAATGCACTGATTCTACTAGCCCTGAATCAATAAAAATGCATTATTATGATTCAAATCAGTGTTATGATTTCAACTCATTATTGAACAACGAAAAACAAACTCAATGTTAAGCATGATTTGATCTCGAACAAGTACCATGATTCAAATTATAACAGGAACATATTGTATCATTGAACATTATGCATAAACTAAGATAAAATGCACATAAACACAAACGCATTAAGTCATTAACTATGGCGGTCGACATGTCTACATTAACATTATTATAATGGGTATATCCCTTACCTAAGACGTGTCAAACCCTGACAAATCCGTTTATAGACCCCGCAAGCCAAGTCGGATCAACTGTGCTTCTAGAACCTTCTAGAAGCTAGATTTTCACTATTATTTCTAATTAAAATGGCAAATACTAACACTATAAATGCATAATTCTGAGTTAAATTACCGAATGTGAACGATCAATCGCCATAAACCCCTAAGCACTCAAATTTTAATATTCTTGATCATACTCGAAGCCCTAATTTTGTTTAAAAATGTATATATGTATTGTATATTTGATTATACAGACAGAAAGAACTAAAATTCAGAATATTGTGACTAATTACTAAAATGGTAAAATATTAGCAAAATAAAGTGTAGTTACTCGGAAGGAAATGTAAAAAAAACCCTTCAAAAATGTTTTAGTACAAAATAAACAAGTGATTCAAAATGTTGTTGTTTAATTTGCAATTAGGGTTTTAATTTATTGAAAAGATCATCATTATGAAATCATCTTTGATTTCTTTGTTTCACTCCAAAAAACCTCCAAATATACAGGCTAAAAAACTTCCTAGTGATCAGCAAAACTAAAATAATAATAAAATATAAAATATCGGAAATGGAGTACCTTAGTAGTTGAATATGAATATAGTTGGTAATTAGTAGATTATGAACTTCTGATCCAGATAAAAAAAAAAGTTACTGTAGTATGAAGTTAAACAAACCCTTTTTTCTTCCTCGAGAAATCTTTAGATTTTACTCCGTACTACCTTCACCGGGAAGATGAAAGTTGAAAATGAACTGTAAAAGTTTAAAATGAATATTCTGTCTCACACAGTGAAATACTTTCAATATCAAATTATGCCTACGGAATACGTGTCCATATGCGATTTGTCCCTCCTTTAACAATTTTCATTCACTGTTGTCATAATTAAAATAATTAAAAGCTAGGATGTTCTTCGTATTTCTCTTGTATTTGTTTTGAGCTTCATCTTTTGGATGCCAAAAAAAAAAAAAAAAATGAAAATGTCAATCATTTGTCAATCCTTTGCTAATCTCAAACACCCATTAGGAGTGTGTTGTTAATCTTTGGTCAATACTTTTTAGTCATTCATTTTGTGAATTTGAAGCATATATCATCACGAATCATATGCATTTATTTGCTTGTACAATTTGCTCTTAGATTTGTACTATGATATAATTAATTAATTTTGAATGGTTGAGGAAGGGTGTGATGGTTGGAAGTGATATGTGAAGAGTTAGTGATAGAAAGGATCTGAATAAGGATGTCATGAATGAGAATGTTCTAATACCAAATTAATTAAGACATATAAAAAATAAAAAAAATTCTAAAGTAACCCTTATACTTAAGATACATTTTTAATAACTTCTATAAAAAAATTACCCCACTAACTTTTGTTTACCACTATTATGTTAGATGACATTATGACTTAGTACAGACTTTGAACGAGTATTTAGGAAAGTGGATTAATGTTGAAACGTGCAGAATGAAACGTGGGTGATTGAAGATGTGATCCTAATTAGAGAAAATTACGCGGTTGGTCTTTGTGGTTTACATGAAATGGGGTGTTTGGTCCTTGAATTTCATTTTCGAAGTTGTTGGTCCCTGTGGTTTCCTAAATGCGTGTGGGTCGTCCCTTGTCAGTATTGACCCGTTAAAAAATTCGTTAACCTTAGACATGTGCAATACACGTGAGGGTACTTATGTCAATTTACCTTCTTTTTGTCACTTGGCTCACACTTCCTCTTCCTGCTTCACGTTAGTGTTTAACAATACACAAAATGACTTGTTTTAAACCCATAAATCAAGAAAAAAACATTTCCACTAATTTTGAGATACAACAAAATCAATTACCACCATATCACTAATGAATCTGTTGTTGAGGATGTGAACATTGACACAACCATCGATGATGAGGGTGCTCTCGATAGTGAACGATATGTTACATTCAACATAGATTTATGGCATTGTCCCCTTTCAATGCCCCATTTTTACCTCTACAAATTACACTGTCTGGGTCATTTGTGTGAAGGCTATTCTTGATGTTCATAGGTTATGGGGATCAGCCGAACCACAAGTCGGAGTGGCTGTGGACGAGAAGAAAAGTAAATCGGCTATGGCTTTCATATTCCAGGCTATACCAGGGGATTTTTTTTACAAGTTTCAAAGAACAAAACTGCTATGGGGTACGGGATCGTTGAAGACTCACTACTTAGGCGTTGAACGTGTGGATAAAGCAAGATTACATACTCTCAAAAGAGAATTCGAAGGATTGAGAATGAAGGATGGGGAGTCCATTGATGAATTCACATGTAAATTAAGTAGTATGATCTCTAGATATAATAGTCTAGGAGCCACACTTGAAGACAATATTTTAGTCTGAAAATTGCTCGACTCGGTCCCTGATAGGTATCTCCAAATGGTGGCCTCAATGGAGCAATAGTCGGACGTCGATGAAATACCTTTTGAAGAGGAAATAAGGAGAATAAAATCTTATGTGGATATGCTGAAATTGAGAAGTAACAACAACAACAATGCAGAAAGCAGTCTGCTTTTTGTAAAGGCTGAAAGTTCTATCCAAAAAACGGTTGAAGAACAGTACAATATTCAGAGGTAGAAGGCGTGGCTCTAATAACTATGATTTGGGTGGTCGTAATAGTGGATGGGGTAGAGGCCGAGGAATAAACCATCGCGGTGGTTATAATGGATCGAGATAGAGATGGTGGAAGTAACTATCAAAGGCCAAAGGATAAGAGGCACATTAAGTGTTTCAATTGTGTGAATTATGGACACTATGTGTTTGGGTGTAAGGTCCAGAAGGAGAATAATGATGAAGCTAACCTAACCACAACTCGAGAAGAGGAATAAACGTTGTTACATACCGTATGTGATGAAAATTCAGACTCATTAGTCTTGTTAAATTAAGAGAAGGTCTTTCCAAATAAATATGAAAATTGGGGAGAAGCTTTGAAGGAAGTATGGTATTTGAATAATGGGGCGAGTAATCACATGACTGGTGTGAAGACTGCATTTTCTGAATTGAATGAAGACATGACTTGTCAAGTGCTATTTGGAGATAGGTCAAACGTCACAATTGTGGGAAAAGGAACCATCTTAGTTGATTGCAAAGATAGCAGTCAACTGATGATAATGTTTACAATGATAACAGATGTTTACTATATTCCTGCACTAAGGAGTAGTATTATCAGTCTTGGTCAATTAACAAAAATTGGTTACAAGAACGAAATGGTACACGAGTATTTGAAGATTCATGGTGATATTGACCAGCTAATATTAAATGTGGCTCGTTCTTGGAATCATTTATACACAATTGGTTTGAAGTTGTCATAACCTAAATGTCTGATAGCGAACATGAACAAAGTGGCTTGGGTTTGGCACTCGAGACTTTGTCACATAAAATTTCGTGTGATTGAGTCAATGGTAAGTAAAGAATTGGTGCGAGGTGTCCCAAACTTGAAACAACCAACTCAAGTGTGTGAAGGTTGTATGATAGGAAAGAAGTCAAAACAACCATTTCGAAAGAGAGCCTGATAAAGAGCATAACGTCCACTGCAGCAGGTATATGCAGATTTATTTTAACCCATAAAACAGTCAACAAGAGGAGGTAATTGTTATTTCCTTTTGATAGTTAACTACTTCAGTTGATATGTGTGTTTATACGTTGAAATCGAAGACTGAAACATTTGAAAGGTGTAAGAGTTTCAAGAGACAGATCAAACTTGAAACCTCATTAAAGTTAACTGGTTTCCAAAATGATCGTGGTAGCGAGTTTACCTCCAAATCTTTCTCTGATTTTTGTGAGCATGAGGCAATCAAAAGATAACTAACAGCACATACTCGCGTCAACAAAACAGGGTTGTTGAGTGAAGAAACCGCACTATTCTTGAAGCCACCGGGTTAATGTTAAAGGCAATGGAAGTACCTGATGATTTGTGGGGAGAAGCGATTAGACATGCAGTATATATATTAAACAGAGTACCTACGAAGGGGCTGAAGGGATTGACACCCTACGAAGCTTTAAAGGGTTATAAACCTACACTTGAACACCTAAAGGTGTTTGGGTGTGTGGGATATGTAAAGATAACAGAAAATCATGTCACAAAACTAAGTGACAGAAGTACTTCTATGGTATATCTCGGAGTGGAACCAAGAAGTAAAGCACACCGCATGTTCAATCCATGTAACAACAAAGTAGCAATTGAATGAAACGTTGTTTCGATGAGGGAAATAAATGGGCCTAGAAATATGGAGATAAGTCACAGACTATAGCAAGTAACACTAATCTGGTTACTAGTGTAAACAGTGAACCTGAAAGAAAGTTTGCAGATGATTTTGTAGCAAATAGTCAAAATCAAAGTGGTGTGTCAATACTAAGTACTGAAACTTCAACTCCTAATCAAAGTGGACATGAAACTGAAGCATATGATTATCAATCAAGTGAAGAATCAAGTGCAAGCGTAGACTCATCTATGTATGACCATACACCAGTCTGTGGGTTCAGGAGTTTGGCAGATGTTTATGCTCGAACCAAACCAGTGGAACTTGTGGATAATGAGTTACTGTTCATGGGAAACCATCCACATATGTTGAAGCTGAAAGTGAGTGAGCTTAGAAGGAAGCAATGAGAGAAGAATTGAAATCTATTGAGAAGAATCGCACTTGTAAGTTAGCTAGTCTACCTCCAGGCCACAAAGCGATTGGACTAAATTGGGTCTTTAAGGTTAAGAAAGATGAGAAGGAAGATTTATAAGACACAAGTCGCAACTAGTAGTTAAGGGTCATGTCCAACGGAAGGGTGTTAATTTTGATGAAGTTTTTGCACATGTAACTCGACTTGAAATTGTGACAACCTGGAAATTTCCGACCAAATTTTGTAACAACCCAAACCAACACCCGACAAAACCTTGTGAAAATACGAAATAAAAATTTTTTTCTGTTGCAGACCATCGTCGCGCCGCGCCATATGGCCCGCGCGCCGCGCCATATCTGGCTGTCCCCGGGACTTTTAACCGCAAAAAGATTGACTAGTTCCCGGCACTTTTAGACAAAACGCTTTTTACCATACAACCAAATATGTAAAACTAACATGTTTCAAACATAAAATTAAAGTTTTACAAGCGGGGCCCACACGACCCAAATTACAAGTTTAGTACAATTTAGGAGTTTCGACCACCAAAAAGTTTAAGTTCCAGACTACACAATGAGCATGGTGTTTGGGATTAAACTACCCAACTATCGGTCAAACTCCGAGAGCTACTAAAACCAAAAGCGTCCCTTAGCAACAAGCGGGATCCCTAGTCCAAAACGATGCCCTTACCCTTGTCCAACACCGAACCTATAAAAGTGGTAAACAACGAGAGGGTAAGCAAAGCTTAGTGAATGCAATAATGACACATACATATATATCGCCCATCTATTTGCAATCACAACACAAGATACCTCGTACGAAACGTGTAACACAAAAGCATGTCATCAACCTCAAACACTTAACAAGTCATACAATAACATAACCGAGTTAGCATATACTCAACACAACCATAAATAATTTAGCATGCTAAATATCAACAAATCTTAATATGGTTAACCATGACGCTATGGTGCTACCGGCCCGTGGTTCACACCATACGCATTGAGTCTCACTCGTTTATAGTGCTACCGGCTCGTGGTTCACACTTTGTTTATAGTGCTACCGGCTCGTGGTTCACACTCGATGCTACCGGCTCGTGGTTCACATCAATTATTTTATAGTGCTACCGGCTCGTGGTTCACACTCGATGCTACCGGCTCGTGGTTCACATCAATTTACACACATGCTATGGTACTACCGGCTCAATGGTTCATACCATAACACCCACACATAAACACGCCATATACACGAATGCATAATTATTCCACTCACCTCAAAATCTCTTGGTGAAAGATAACCGAGCTTGAACACTTCAATGTAACACACCTATTACATTTATCACAATATCAAAATCACAACTCGAGTTGGTCAACACTCTAAAGCTCACTCCTAGTGTTAATTTGACCCATGGTGCAAATCCGACCCATTTGCACCCTTAACCCTAAAATCGGGTTAACTCATCACAAAACCCTATCATTAACCAAAGTAGGTTCATTACACATTTTAACACTAGTTTTAGGCTTCAACCACACATATTAATTAGCTTAGGTTCATTTTGACCCATTTGACACTTTCAAAGTCAACCTACCCATTTTGGGTCAACCACTAACCCATTTACACCCATTTACATAAATCATGGTGTTCTAGCAATTTTACTAGCTAATTAGGGTTCTCTAACAACAATTAACTCTTCCAAACCCTAGTTAACCCAATATTGAGTCTACATGACTCAAATTACCCTAGAACACCCAAAACACTAACAAAATAGGTTTTATGTTCATCTTCACCCCAAACCCTAGCCCTAAATCAAATTAAACAAAGAAATTAAGATTAGAGCATACCACAACTATCACAACGAAGCTAGAGGGAAGGCGAACAACTTTAATGCTTGGACTTAAGCAAGAAACCTTCTTCTTCTTCTCCAAAATGGGGTTTCCCTCACTAAAAGCCACTCTCTCTCTAGAATTGATTTGGATAAGTGTTGGTAGTTGTGGAAGGAGTAAATGAACTCCCCAAAACTGATCTAAGGCATTAAATCCGGCCTCCAAGTGATTTTACCAAAATACCCTCAAAATATCTAATTTAAAAGAAAGAGAGAATCTGTCACAGACAGATGGCGCGGCGCGCCACCAGGCCGCGCGGCGCGCAACTCTCCCAGTCCAGCTCCTTTTGCCTTTTTAAATATATACAACCAAATCCCGATTCGAGTACCGCACAATACACTTATATACACATGTGTACACTTCAATTATTCGGGTCTTACAACTCTCCCCCACTTATTCGGATTGCGCCCTCGCAATCCAAGCTGCATGACAAGAGGGAAGATACACTAACACGAACTCTTCGGGTTCCCAAGTGAACTCGGAACCCTTGCTACGCCGCCATTGGACTTTAAAAGTCCTCACTTCTTTATGTCTCAACCTCTTAACTTTCTCATCGAGTATGGCTACCGGTTCTTCGACATATTCCAACTTGTTGTTTAGCTCGATCTCGTCTAAAGGCATCCATAAGGAATCATCCGCAAGACACTTACGGAGGTGGGAAACATGGAATGTATTATGGATCCTCGCAAGCTCTTCGGGTAATTCCAATCGATATGCAACTTCGCCAACACGAGCTAAAACCTTGAATGGCCCAATAAACTGAGGAGCTAACTTTCCCCGTTTTCGAATTCGAATAATACCCTTCCATGGCGAAACTTTAAGCATCACCATGTCGCCTTCTTGAAATTCGATCGTTCGCCTATGTTTGTCGGCATACGACTTTTGCCTATCTTGAGCCTTCTTCAAATGTTCCCGAATAATATCAATCTTGTTGTTCGTCTCCAAAACCAAATCGGTACTCCCGATCTCTCGTTGACCCACTTCTCCCCAACAAACGGGAGTTCGACATCTACGCCCATAGAGCATCTCATACGGTGGCATCCCGATACTAGTATGATAACTATTATTGTACGAGAATTCCACCAAAGGCAAATGCTCGTCCCAACTACCACCAAAATCAATAATGCACGCCCGTAACATATCTTCTAGAGTTTGGTTCGTACATTCGGTTTGACCGTCCGTTTGAGGATGATACGCCGTGCTCAACTTCAATTGCGTACCCATATCTTCATGAAACTTTTCCCAAAATCGAGATGTAAAACGGGTATCTCGATCCGTGATAATAGATATAGGAACCCCATGACGAGCGTCCACTTCCTTGATAAACAACTTAGCCAAGGTCTCCGACGATATTGCTTCTTTAATGGGAAGAAACAAAGCGCTTTTCGTCAACCGATCAACTACAACCCAAATCGAATCATATTGAGTCCTCGCCTCTTAGGTAACTTAGTGATGAAATCCATGGTAATGTGCTCCCATTTCCACTTCGGGATCTCTAACGGTTGCAACTTACCATACGGCTTTTGGTGCTCGGCTTTAACTTGCAAGCAAGTAACACATCGTTCAACATATTTCACAACATCGCGTTTCATGCCCGGCCACCAATAGTCTTTCTTCAAGTCGTGATACATTTTTGTCGCGTCCGGATGAATAGAATATTTTTGACTTATGTGCCTCGTCAAGTAGCACCCGTCGGTAATCACCCATCTTAGGCACCCACACCCTTCCTTGAAACGACAATAAACCCCGCGGGCCCATAGTAATGAATTCCGATTGGCCCACAATTCGCTCCGCATGCTTATTGTGAACATAAGCCTCTATTTGATCTTCACCCATCTTTTCAAGAAAGTCGTTAGTGATAACCAAACGTAACGATGCTACACGTATCGTCGGATGTTGAGTCTTTCGACTTAATGCATCCGCGACCACATTCGCCTTACCCGGATGATAAAGTATCTCACAATCATAGTCCTTCACCACATCCATCCACCTACGTTAATGATAATTCAAATCTCTTTGAGTGAAAAGATGTTTCAAATTTTTATGATCCGAATATATCGTACACTTGACACCATACAAGTAATGGCGCCAAATTTTCAACGCATGCACAACCGCCGCCATCTCTAAATCGTGAGTCGGGTACCTCGTCTCGTGCTCCTTTAATTGTCGAGAGGCATAAGCAATGACTTTACCCCTTTGCATAAGAACACACCCGAGCCCATTTAAGGAAGCATCACAATAAACTACCATATCTTCGACACCTTCCGATAACACTAACACCGGAGCCTGACATAACTTCTCTTTTAACAATTGAAAAGCAATTTCTTGCTCGTTCTCCCAAACAAACTTCGCATTCTTCCTTGTCAATTTCGTCAACGAAGAAGCGATCTTAGAAAAATCTTGGATAAACCGACGATAATAACCGGCCAACCCGAGAAAACTCCGGATTTTCGTAGGCGTAGTCGGTCGTCCCCAACTCTTCACCGTCTCAATCTTCCCCGGATCCACTTGGATACCGCCTTCGTTCACAATATGGCCAAGAAATTGGACCTCTCTTAGCCAAAATTCACATTTAGAGAATTTTGCATACAACTTCTCCTTTCTTAATGTCTTCAAAACTTCACGCAAGTGACGTTCATGTTCGTGCATACTTTTCGAGTAGACTAGTATGTCGTCAATGAACACAATGACCGACTTGTCCAACATAGGTTGGCACACCCGGTTCATAAGATCCATGAATACCGCCGGTGCATTCGTAAGACCAAAAGGCATAACCACAAACTCATAATGCCCATAACGCGTTCGGAAAGCCGTTTTCTCAATGTCTTCCTCACGGACCCGCATTTGATGATAGCCGGACCGTAGGTCGATCTTAGAGAAATACGTCGCGCCTTGAAGTTGATCAAACAAATCGTCAATCCTAGGTAACGGATAACGATTCTTGATCGTCACTTTATTTAACTCACGGTAATCGATGCACATACGCATACTACCATCTTTCTTCTTCATGAATAAGACCGGAGCGCCCCACGGCGAAGCACTCGGTCGGATAAAACCTTTCTCAAGCAACTCTTGAATTTGATTCAACAACTCTTGCATTTCCGTTGGTGCTAAACGATAAGGAGTTTTAGCGATGGGGGTAGCCCCCGGAACCAACTCAATGCGAAACTCGACTTGTCTTTCCGCCGGAACACCCGGTAACTCATCCGGAAAAACGTCTTCAAACTCATTAACTACCGGAATTTCACGAATAGGTGGTGGCTCATTACGAGTATCAACAACATGAGCAAGGAAAGCCATGCCACCGGTAACAACAGAACGACGCGCCCGTGCAAAAGTGCATATCGGCACCGTTCTTCTTCTCTTATCACCATGAATAATCATTTCTCCCCCACTTGGGGCCTTAACACGAATAAACTTGTCATGGCATGCAATATCGGCTCTGTAATGATCGAGCCAATCCATACCAACGACAATATCAAAATCGCCCAAGGTCATTGGAATGAGATTAATTTTAAAAGTTTCGGCACCAAAAACAACATCACAATTCCTACACACATCAACCACTAGCACCGTCTTGCCGTCCTCTATTTCGACTTCTACCGGACGACTTAACTTAGCTAACGATCTATCAAGTTTAGGCACAAATTTAGGAGAAACAAACGACAAATTTGCACCGCTATCAAAAAGAATTCTCGCCGGATTAGAATTAACCATAAAAGTACCTGAGACAACTTCGTTCGATTGTTTGGCTTCATCATTAGTCATCAAATAGTTGCGACCCCTAGCCGTACCCGCCGCCCTCTCCAACCTTTTCACATTATCATTTCGCAAGTCGGGACACTCCGGCTTCTTATACCCCTCTTTGCCGCAATTAAAGCAAGTAACCTTGGTCGACGCCTTAGGACATTCGCGAGCCATGTGCCCTCTTTGATTACAATTAAAGCAAGTGGGTCCAAAACTCCCGGAACCACCCTTCTTCGCACTATTAACGCTCTCGGCGCCTCTTTTGGACTTCTTGTTTGAAAAATTCGAATGGCTCGATCCTTCAAACTTCCTTTTCGAAAAAGTAAAATCACTCTTCCTAGGCACCTCCGGCTCAAAACCCCGAGCCAACTCAAACAATTCATCAAAAGTCTTAGCCATACCCCGGCTAATCTTGCTCTTGTAGTCGGCATTCAAGGTACGATAAAAATCTTTCATAAGCTTATGATCATCACCCACATACTCCGGGAAAAAACGAGTCTTTGCCAAGAATGTAGACTTGAGGGTAACTAAATCCATGGAACCTTGTTGCAAATGATGCAACTCATCCCGGATTCGATCAAGATCGGATGAAGTTCGGTATTCCTTGAAAAACTCTTTCTTGAACTCCTCCCATGTCAAGTCCATGCATTGCTCTTCGCCATACAAATTGATTTTATCATCCCACCACAACTTGCCCTCTTCACGTAACATGCTAGACCCAAACCTCATCTTCTTCTCGGGAGGACACTCCGCGGTACGGAAGGCCCCCTCGATGTCCGAAATCCAACAAGTACTTTTCAACGGATCCCTCACCCCATTAAACGTCGGAGGTTGAGTATCCTTAAAATTTTTGTAGTGGAAGTCTCTCTTTCCATCACCCCCTTCACCTCGAGGATAAATGTTTCTAGCATCAAGGGCCTCTTCAATAGTGGCCTTCATTCGTTCGTTTATCATTTCGGTCACTTGCCCATCGACCGACTCTTGGAAGACCTTTCGAACGTTCGCAAAAAAATCCGATTTCAACTTCTTAAAGACGGCCTCGACCTTGGTCGAGAACTCGGCGTCTTCACTTGTAATTCCGTTATCGTGATCGGGACCGTTTCTCGTCTTCATTCTATAAAACGAATTAGCTTAAACCACGAAACGAAAGGGCAAATATACACAATTACATACATATACGCCTCACTACCCCATCTCGCTCAACAATCGTCGTACATTGCTTGTTTGACCCGATTTGCACCCGTAGTAATGGTAGCTAGTCATTACTACGCGAGCACGTCGCGCTAACTCGCTAGTACAACGTCCATCTCGCTTGATGATTGCTAAACACAACACAAACAAATAGCGCATGATTAGTTCACATAAACCTATGCACTAATCATTCCGATCCGACCCAAAGTCCTACAAGTCCTGCATAATCACGCACACAAAAGTCTAAGTCTAGGCGCCTATCTCAAGTCACCTAAATCCCTTAGACCATGCTCTGATACCACTTGTAACAACCCAAACCAACACCCGACAAAACCTTGTGAAAATACGAAATAAAAAAAATTTTCTGTTGCAGACCATCGGCGCGCCGCGCCATATGGCCCGCGTGCCGCGCCATATCTGGCTGTCCCCGGGACTTTTAACCGCGAAAAGATTGACTAGTTCCCGGCACTTTTAGACAAAACGCTTTTTACCATACAACCAAATATGTAAAACTAACATGTTTCAAACATAAAATTAAAGTTTTACAAGCGGGGCCCACACGACCCAAATTACAAGTTTAGTACAATTTAGGAGTTTCGACCACCAAAAAGTTTAAGTTCCAAACTACACAATGAGCATGGCGTTTGGGATTAAACTACCCAACTATCGGTCAAACTCCGAGAGCTACTAAAACCAAAAGCGTCCCTTAGCAACAAGCGGGATCCCTAGTCCAAAACGATGCCCTTACCCTTGTCCAACACCGAACCTATAAAAGTGGTAAACAACGAGAGGGTAAGCAAAGCTTAGTGAATGCAATAATTACACATACATATATATCGCCCATCTATTTGCAATCACAACACAAGATACCTCGTACGAAACGTGTAACACAAAAGCATGTCATCAACCTCAAACACTTAACAAGTCATACAATAACATAACCGAGTTAGCATATACTCAACACAACCATAAATAATTTAGCATGCTAAATATCAACAAATCTTAATATGGTTAACCATGACGCTATGGTGCTACCGGCTCGTGGTTCACACCATACGCATTGAGTCTCACTCGTTTATAGTGCTACCGGCTCGTGGTTCACACTTTGTTTATAGTGCTACCGGCTCGTGGTTCACACTCGATGCTACCGGCTCGTGGTTCACATCAATTATTTTATAGTGCTACCGGCTCGTGGTTCACACTCGATGCTACCGGCTCGTGGTTCACATCAATTTACACACATGCTATGGTACTACCGGCTCGATGGTTCATACCATAACACCCACAAATAAACACGCCATATACACGAATGCGTAATTATTCCACTCACCTCAAAATCTCTTGGTGAAAGATAACCGAGCTTGAACACTTCAATGTAACGCACCTATTACATTTATCACAATATCAAAATCACAACTCGAGTTGGTCAACACTCTAAAGCTCACTCCTAGTGTTAATTTGACCCATGGTGCAAATCCGACCCATTTGCACCCTTAACCCTAAAATCGGGTTAACTCATCACAAACCCTATCATTAACCAAAGTAGGTTCATTACACATTTTAACACTAGTTTTAGGCTTCAACCACACATATTAATTAGCTTAGGTTCATTTTGACCCATTTGACACTTTCAAAGTCAACCTACCCATTTTGGGTCAACCACTAACCCATTTACACCCATTTACATAAATCATGGTGTTCGAGCAATTTTACTAGCTAATTAGGGTTCTCTAACAACAATTAACTCTTCCAAACCCTAGTTAACCCAATATTGAGTCTACATGACTCAAATTACCCTAGAACACCCAAAACACTAACAAAATGGGTTTTATGTTCATCTTCACCCCAAACCCTAGCCCTAAATCAAATTAAACAAAGAAATTAAGATTAGAGCATACCACAACTATCACAACGAAGCTAGAGGGAAGGCGAACAACTTTAATGCTTGGACTTAAGCAAGAAACCTTCTTCTTCTTCTCCAAAATGGGGTTTCCCTCACTAAAAGCCACTCTCTCTCTAGAATTGATTTGGATAAGTGTTGGTAGTTGTGGAAGGAGTAAATGAACTCCCCAAAACTGATCTAAGGCATTAAATCCGGCCTCCAAGTGATTTTACCAAAATACCCTCAAAATATCTAATTTAAAAGAAAGAGAGAATCTGTCACAGACAGATGGCGCGGCGCGCCACCAGGCCGCGCGGCGCGCAACTCTCCCAGTCCAGCTCCTTTTGCCTTTTTAAATATATACAACCAAATCCCGATTTGAGTACCGCATAATACACTTATATACACATGTGTACACTTCAATTATTCGGGTCTTACAAATTTAAACTTTAATCTTTATATGTTTCCGACACGATAAGCAAAGTCTGTAATGTTGAATCTCAAAAAAATTTAAACTATGTTCATACATTCGTTTAACCTTGACCAAACCCTGACGATTCACGAACCATTATAATTGGATTGGAATATATACGTGTGTATATATATATATATATATATATATATATATATATATATATATATATATAACTTGAAAACGTTAACAAAGTATTAAGTATAATACTTTACATGATCGTATTTGTCGACGAAATTATAAGATAATATCAAATGATTGAATTATTAAGATACATTGTGATATGATTACGAGTCACTGTTGAGAGGTCCACTTTGATTTGAAAAATCTTTCCATTTTAACAATATTCAGAAAAATGGTAAAGTGATTTACAAGTAAGAACAAATAGGTCAATTAACGATAACTGGACAAAGGTTTGTAGAGATTAACTTTCAACAAAATTATTGCCTCGTGTCTTTTGATAAGATAATTATTAGTTTTCATAATATTGAAAACGTTTTATGACATAGATGAAATCTTTTAAAGAATGAATTTGAATATATACAATAAGTCGAAATGTTAATTGTTAGAACTAAATATATAAATAACTTGCAACGTGTATTTAAAACGCGTTCATTAAATATATATGTTTTCAAATTAGTTAAGTACACGATAGTAACACTCGTGCGATTGATATTTAAAACGCTAGTACATAAATGAACTATATCTATTTAAGTTTTAAATTGAAAATGTTATATGATATAATATTTTCTATTACGTAAACGATCTAATTTATACATCGAAATATAATTGTTTTTGAAAAACTAAATATTATAAAAATATTTCAACTATATATAAATGTACAATTTTTATTTTTAAAAAAAATATATATATATATATATATATATATATATATATATATATATATATATATATATATATATATATATATATATATATATATATATATATATATATATATATATATATATATATGATTTTAATTGGATACAAAAACATTTTGGATTTTAATTAATAGTATCACGTTAATGAATATCGAGATCTTGATTTATAGAAGCAAATGACCACAACACTCAAATGTATTATAACGACCCGTCCTAATCCATCTGGACGAAGTCTTCAACAGATGGTCCCTTTGTGAGGTCTTGACCTCTATATGCCATGAACGACTACATGTAATATCTTTAAAATGAGAAATGCACAACGGAAGATTTCTCTCAGACCTGAGAATAAACATGTTTTAAAAGTGTCAACCAAAAAGTTGGTGAGTTCATAGGTATATCATAAACAATAAAATTCATAATTTTGATAGACCACAAGATTTAAATGTGCATGGTACAAATAGGCCCGAATCCTATACCCACTTGTAATGTACATGCGTTTTCTTTTAAATACAGTACACCTTTCTCGTGTACGAAACCATTTTTCATAAATCTTAGTAACCGTACACATATCTCATGTACAAATAACATACGCATAACATATGTATAAAAATCATTCTCTCGATATATAACATTCACTTTTCTTTCTTTGCTTGGCTTGGTAACCGACCTTAACATTTAATGTACATCAATCATATCCCCTAAATAAATAGAACTTTCAGTCTGTAATAATATATAAACCTCGAAGTACTAAACACCACGTCCACTAGCTCTTCCGTCTAGTGAACATTCTGGGTGGGGGTGTTAAACCCGGTAGCTACCTTTAGGATTCGTGTGAATTAGGGGCCATACCCGTTTCCTAATTCTTAGGTTACCAAGCTATAATAATCAAGGGGAAATATTCACATCAATTAGTGGCAATTATAACGTCCAACTAATTCAATAATAATCAACAGAACTTCTGTTTGTATAATAATTCATTCGAGGAATGTTTTGCTTGTGTCTATCTCGTCAAACATTTATAAAAGCATTTCATGTATTCTCAGTCCAAAAATATAGATTGCAAAAGCATTTAATAAAACAGTTTTAAAAGCAGCGCATGTATTCTCAGTCTCAAAAATGTAAAGAGTAAAAGGGAATCAAATGATCCCAAAAATGTAAAGAGTAAAAGGGAATCAAATGAACTCACGATACAATATTTTGTAGTAAAAATATGCATACGACGATACTGAACAATGCAAGGTTAGCCTCGGATTCACGAATTTATATCATTTATATATATATATTAACACATATAATTGTAATCAAACAAATTTATATATATATTTATTAGTGATAGCATTTTATATTAATAACTTGTATTTTTCATAAATGTATTCATTTTATGTACTTTAAATAAATAAAAATGTAGTTATATTATATGTATTAAGTATAGTTTTATATAACTAATAGTAATTTGATAAAATAATATTAATGTTAAAAATAATAATAATAGTGATAATAAAAATAATAATGATAATAATAATACTAATAATAATAATAACTATGATAATAATAACTTTACTAATAATGATAATAATGATAATAATAATAATAATAATAATAATAAGAGTAATAATAATAATAATAATAATAATAATAATAATAATAATAATAATAATAATAATGATAATAATAATAATAATAATAATAATAATAATAATAATAATAATAATAATAATAATAATAATAATAATAATAATATTACTAATACTAACAATAGTGATAATAATATTAATTGTATGAATGATACTAATAATTATATTTTTAATATTTGTAATAATCTAATAACAATAATAATTAATAATAACAATATTAATAATAATAATAATAATAATAATAATAATAATAATAATAAAAATAATAATAATAATAATAATAATAATAATAATAATAATAATAATAATAATAATAATAATAATAATAATAATAATAATAATAATGAGTAATAAGTAAACTACCTCAAAGAAGTAGCTCTAAAAAAATGCCCAAGTCCGGGTTTGAACCCGCGACCTCCCACTAACCCGTTAACACCTTTTTACCAATGAACCAACGATTTGTTTTGGTATTAACCTGCATGATTAACTAGTTCATCTTCATCAAACACTTATCATTTCATCATCATTAACATGATCTAATATCATCATCATTCTTATATCATAATCATCTCTATTATCATGATATCATAGTAATCATCATCATCATAAATAAACTGTCTTAAACATAATCATGTTTCATCATCTAACTCGCTATCATCATACATCATAATCATAATCGTGACCTCATCAAGATCATCATAACCAACACTAATCTAGCTCGTTATTTTGGCCCAACAGTAGCCCAAATTCTTTAACCCATCATCGTTTACAGCAGCCCAAAATAAATTCCAGCTCTTCTATTTTAATTTTGGTCGGCCACAATATTTTAACTTGTCCCACATGTATCGATTGGTCTGGGAAATTGATACATGATGTAAAGTTATATTCCCTACTTCAATTTGACAAAACTTTAATCGGTCAACAAAAACAACCAGTTTCGGTGTGGTGCAGATGGTGGTTTATAACAGAACAATGGTGTTAGAATGTGGCGGTGATTGTTTCAACAAGACAGAAATATTAACAGAAGCAGTCACAGTGGTTTGATGTTTCATGAAAGTAGAGAGAGAGATAGAGGGATGAACGATGGTGGATTGATGGTGAGGGTTTAATGGTTGATTGGGTTTGATTAAATGGGTGTTCTTGGACTGAAAAAGAAACAGAAAAACGAGTAGCAGTGGTGGTGATTAAATGGGTTGAAGAAGTAGAAATGGATCCAGGTTTTTGGGGTTTACTTTGGTGGTTATACGAATTAAAAACATGAGAGAGAACAGAAAAAAACGCAGTTTTTGCAGAGGTTTAACGGCAACAATATCGATCATGGTTTGGTGGTTTCTTGAAAGAAAAACAGAAGAAAGACAGCAGGTGCAGCAACAATGGTGGCGGTTAAAGTGATGGTGGAGATCAAGGATAGAAGAGATGGCGGTTGAAGTGGTTCGATGGTTGTTGATATGGGTTGTGGTTTCACGAAGATGGTGGGTTTTGAAGTTACACGAAAGTGGTGACAGGTTTAGGTGTTAGACGATGGTTCTTAGTTGAAGTGGGTTTTACGAAACAGGAAATCAAGTGGGAAGGTTACGGTTAGTGAAGGTGATTGAGGGTGGTGTTAGAGTGGGTTTCAGTTGATAATGATGATGGGTTTGTAACGGGTTTCGATGGTGTTGCAAATTCTCGAACAAAACACAAGTAAGAAAAAAAATAGCAAAACGATTAATATGGTTCCCGTTATGGTGAGATTGAAGAAGAGAAACATGGTTACATATGGTTTAATAAATAAAGAAAATAGAAACGGAAACCAGAAGGTAGGATATGGTGGGGTGGTGGTGTTCATTGATGGTTGTTTTCAGCTAAAAAAAATAGAAGTATGTATGCGGGTTTGTGTTGGGGAAAAGGGTGGTGTACCGAATAGAAACATGGAAAAGATGGTGAAGATGGTAGTTTGGATTAATCTTCAATGGTGAAGTGATGTAGCCGATGATGAATGAAGGTGGTGGCTAGTGATAAGAGTAATGTCTAGTGTTGTTATGCTTATAACCATCTATCTGTGTATACATATAGAGATATATAGATAGTTAACGTGTAATATATTTTATATTATAATATATTATATTTCACATTCATAAAGAAAAATGAATAAGAAACGTGCACATGGAATAGGATGGCAGCCATCATTTTGAATTCTTGTGCCGATAGTTTTTAGAGGCTATTATTTCGTACTCCGTTGTTACACAGTGGCGGATAAAAGTTCTCAGAAAAATTCCAAAAATTTAGATTAATTATAAATATTTATTTTACTCATTATTTTATAAAAATGGTCATTAATTATTTTAAAATTATTAAGTAAAAATTAAATCCACTGTCCGCGCTCGATCTCAGGTAGAATATAAAAAGTGTTAAAATTTAACAATTAGATCCTAAATATACTTTTAATAAGCCTATAATTTATATAACTCACTTTCGGATCACCGTTTATTTTAAAGTCACGTAAGTTCGTTTTTAACTGGTTTAATATCGATCGAAACATCAAACGAGTATTACAATCATTTTTAATATACCTTATTTATATATAGATATATTTTAAATAATTATTATTATAATATCCTATTTTTATTTTATTTTACATAATTAATTTTAATAATAACAACATATAATACTTCAAATTATATTTCAAATTATTATATATATATATATATACACACACACACACACACACATATATCTATTTACAATTAATTGTTCGTGAATTGTCGGAAGCGGTCGAATGTTAAATGCATATATGAAATTAGATCAAAAAATTTTGAGACTCAACCTAACAGACTTTGCTTATCGTATCAAAAATATTAAATCGTATCGAGAGTTTGGTTCAAAATTAGTCAAAATTTTCCGGGTCGTGACAGTACCTACCCGTTAAAGAAATTTCGTCCCGAAATTTGATCGAGGTCGTCATAGCTAACAATAAGAATGTTTTTATGACAAATATGAGTTGACAAATAGAGTTTTATCACCATTGAGTAATATAGATAAAACAATTCAATTACTCGAAGAGTATAGGTGAAGCTATCACAAAAGAGTGAGATGGAGAAATAAAGATTCGTCTTATCCTTTGACGTAGACATGATTGTTTTTTTTTTTTTGAAATTCAAGGAATTTACAGAAAATCTTCATAATCTATATAAGATTTGATTCTTCGGAAATCAAAGATATTATGATCCTCTTTGATTTAATGTGGTCATCTGCCTTGATTGCTATATCTGCTATTTTCACAATAAATTAACCTTCTTCGTTCCATTATTTTCACCACTCCTATACTTTCTTCCTCAATTCTTATTTCCAAAAGATCCGTTAAGATGCTCAATCCTATATTGATCTTTGCTATTATATTGACCATATATACAGTCATTCTTCTTTTCAATCTTCCACCAGAAGAATATTTTTACTTCTACTATGCTCTAGGGATTATTGTTTTTATCATTCTCCCGTGTCTTTATATTGCTATAAACATTGATATACACGGTTTGTAATTTCCATGTTGTTGTCGTGCTTATATTTTCCCTTGTATTTCGAAGCTTCATTCTTTTGTTTCCTCTTCTTGACTTTAAGTAAGGTGATCAAGACGTCTCAGATTCGTAGTTATGAAGTTTCAAATGATCATAATATACTACGCAGAAAGGAAAAGGTAATAGCACGATCTGATTTGTCAAATTACCAGAATATCCGAAAAGGATAGAACTATCAAGAAATTATGTTCTTGATATGTTTAGAGGTTAAATAGAATGAAAGAGTTATGTAACATGGCACATGATGAGGGTGTGATCTGTGAACCATCATCACATTCCATTAGAAATTCAGCATGACTCACTGTAATATAATCACGTTGGCCAAGCGTCATTATATTATACTAACTCATGCTCTAATTCTCAACACTTCTCCAGAATTCTTTCATAATTTCTACTTAAATTTTTACAGAATATTGGAAACTAAAACAGTTTCTAATATGATGTAGTACAGATAGTCCGAAGAGATATATAATTTCAGACGAGAATATTTATGAAGATATCTTCAGAAACATCGAGGATATTTATGATAATATTTTGGAATTTCTGAGTTCGAAGGTTGATGAAGAAAAATTTTCTGCAAGATTTTAACATGGGTAAGGAGTAAGATATTCTCTAAAGATTTCATCGGATACAGAATTATCTGGATTCTTTGAATACACAGTTTGGTCCTTGTATTTGTCCACAGTCTCCTTCGTGATTTACTCAATCCATTTTTCAGTACCAAATTTTCTATCGAGCGTTCCCAACACTCCATTCTTTATCATCAACTCGTGGCCATTAAGACCATCTACGGTTTTTGCTACTTCATCAGCATTCAATGTTACCATATCTGAATCATCTGTTATCAATCCGAGGGGTTTTCAAAAATTTTGAAGGGTTTGACAGAGATAGTAATCGTCAAGATACAAAGGATGTTTAAGATGAAATCAAGTGGCAAACTTGAAGAAATGTTTAGTTTCATATGTTATAATCAATATTTTAATTCATTTTAATTGTCCAATGTTAATAGTCCACAGTTAGTAGTCCACAATTAGTAGTTCAATAATTTATATATAGTTTAATATATTATATTCGAATTAATTAATACGTGTCGTGACCCATTGTATACATGTCTCAGACTCGATCACAACTCAAAGTATATATATTATTTTAGAATCAACCTCGACCCTTTATATGCTAACTCGAACATTACCGCAATATAGAGTGACTTATGGTTATTTCAAATAATATATATAGATGACATCGATATGATATGTCAAAACATTGTATATGTGTCCCGATTTATCCGTCGATATTTAAAGTTCGTAAAATAAATAACAGAAATTAAATGACGATAAATAAAATTGCGAGAATTAAATTGCAGTAAGTAAATTGTGATAAATAAATGTAATAAGGAATTAATATTTAGCTAGGAACAGTTAGTTAGGATTTTGTTAGCGTGGATTCTTAACAGAATTTCTCATAGTTACTTTGTTTGTTTCTAACAAATTTTATTTTGTCCAATGTTTTCTTCATTATGCCACTTGTTGGATTCTGATAGGTCAAAATCCAAATATGAAATTGAATGAAAATGGTTATTCTGCGGTGAACGGATACGTATATCTGTGGATGTAAGTAGGATAGTAAATGACTGTTGAATCAGATTGGAAGAATGTACAGTGTAATTTATTAATGTGAAATCTAAATATTTCTGGGGTATTACCTACCCGTTAAAATATTCTCATCATTAACAGTTTATACAGAAGAATTTTTAATTACAGTCTTTATGAAAATATACTTACATATATATTTTTTTCAGACGTAATCATGAATTTAATGAGTCAAATGAGTTTCTACTCATTTGATTTATCGTTAGAACTAGAGTATATAATCTCTAAAACATTGGAGATTACAAAATCGCCATGTAGAATGAAGATAAATGATGTAGAACGATAGGTAGAACGAAGGTTATGCTCGAGATACGGGTAGTGAAGTTGAGACGTGTGGTGTTGAGGCTTGTGTTGTTGGTGGAACTGGTACTGCCGATGCCGATGCTGGCATTTGTAAGTTTTGCTCCAAATTCACTACTCGGGCGCGAAGCTCGTTGACTTCTTCCATTACTCCCGGATGATTGGCGGTTTGAACGAGGAGGTGAATAAGATTTAGAATTTGAGATATTATATAATCGTTACGAGATATTCTGGAAATGAGAGTGAAAATGGTGTTTCAGACTGATTCGCCGGTAAGTGCTTCAGGTTCTTCACCAATAGTGCAGGTTGGTGGGTGGAAGGTATCACCCTCTTCTTGTCTCCATTGGTTAAGTCGACTATGAACCCATACTCAATTCATACAGAATTGAAGATGACTAATTGGTTGATCCATTTCGGTTACGCTGCTTCCGGAGTTCGTGTGAAAATCCATATCGGGATAGCTGTCGGAATCTGAGGAACTTGAACTAGTTGCGAGTTCTATCTTGTACGGTCAGATAAAGGATTTTTCAATATGAAATGAATTTTGGATATCGAATGATATTCTAATTACATAGAATACCTATATAGTACAAAATATCGCGTATATTACAGAGGGAATTAAGGAAACGTATCAGACAAGGTCTATTATGATAGGATATGAATTTTTATGTACACCATCTATGCAATAATTGCAATAAGACGTGTCGAGACTGAAAATGATAAGTAGATATTTTCTGACAAGAAATGATAAGCAAAACTTTTGGACATGCAGACTAGGTCGAAGTCCAGACTTGCTAATGCATCCTATCAACTATCAGTTAGACACACTAATGTAAGACATGGTTCGCTAAGACCACCGCTCTGATACTACCTATAACGACCCGTCCTAATCCACCTGGACGAAGTCTTCAACAGATGTAATATCTTTAAAATTAGCAAATGCACAGCGGAAGATTTCTCTCAGACCTAAGAATAAACATGTTTTAAAAATGTCAACCAAAAGGTTGGTGAGTTCATAGGTTTATCATAAACAATAAAATTCATAATTTTGATAGACCACAAGATTTAAATGTGCATGGTACAAATGGGCCCGAATCCTATACTCACCTGTAATGTACATGCATTTTCTAATAAATACAGTACACCTTTCTCGTGTACGAAACCATTTTTCATAAATCTTAGTAACCGTACACATATCTCGTGTACAAATAACATACACATAACCTGTGTATAAAAATCATTCTCTCGATATATAACATTTACCTTGTTTTCTTTGCTTGGCTTGGTAACCGACCTTAACATTTAATGCGCATCAATCATATCCCCAAAATAAACAGAACTTTAAGTCTGTAATAATATATAAACCTCGAAGCACTAAACACCACGCCCACTAGCTCTTCCGTCTAGTGAACATTCTGGGTGGGGGTGTTAAACTCCGTAGCTACCTTTAGGATTCGTGTGAATTAGGGGCCATACCCATTTCCTAATTCTTAGGTTACCAAGCTATAATAATCAAGGGGAAATATTCACATCAATTAGTGGCAATTATAACATTCAACTAATTCAATAATAATCAACAGAACTTCTGTCTGTATAATAATTCATTCGAGAAATATTTTGCTTGTGTCTATCTCGTCAAACATTTATAAAATCATTTCATGTATTCTCAGTCCAAAAATATAGATTGTAAAAGCATTTAATTAAACAGTTATAAAAAGATCGCATGTATTCTTAGTCCCAAAAATGTAAAGAGTAAAAGGGAATCAAATGATCCCCAAAATGTAAAGAGTAAAAGGGAATCAAATGAACTCACGATACGATATTTTGTAGTAAAAATATGCATACGACGATGTGACAACTCAGAAATTTCCGACCAAATTTAAACTTTATCTTTATATATTTCTGACACAATAAGCAAAGTTTGTTAAGTTAAATCTCAAGAATTTTAAACTATGTTCATGCATTCATTTAACCTTCGACTATTCTCGACGATTCACGAACAACTATTTGTAAATAGATACATATATATTTAAAAATATAAATATTAAATATATATATTAATTGGAAATATAAATTGTATTATTATATTATTTAGTTATTAAAATTAATTTCGAGAAATAAAATAATATAAGATATAATAAAATTTATTATAATTATAATTACTATTATTATTATTAGCACATTAGTACACTGTATATACAACTTTTTCTTTATATGCATGCTACTATAATTCCTAATTGTCTGAAACCTAATCCTTGACTGATCTTTAGTTTAGTGTGAATGTGATCTGTCTCATGTTTATCATGAATCTTGTAATAGTTTTTAAATCATAGTCAAATAAATTAAAAGGAATCGGTGGATGCATGAACGATAAATACATCCATATATGTAGATATAGGCTTGATACAGATAACCTAACGAATAAGACATTTACTATGCTTAATTGATTGAGTGATAAGTTTTTGTTACCATTTCACATTATGAGTAATTAATATATTATTATTATTATTATAAACATATTTATATTTATTAATTATTAGAATGAATTATAAATAAAAGATAAAGTCAGATGTTTAAGCAATCTATTATATTTCACAATCTTTTTAAATTCTTCTGTATCTACCCGTGATTTTGTGTCTCCCACAAATGCCACTACAAAACACAATTGGATCTTTCCTATCTACTACAAACAACTATCTTCTTTCACCTCCTATTTCGCAGTCCAAATCATCATCACTTTAGACTTTCTGCAAATTACTAATCGAAGCTATGAACAACTAAAGAACACCACCTCATCACCATCACCTTGCTCAATTTTTAACCGATCACCAACATCAAACCTAATTTATCACTATGCATCGATCACCATTAAAACCACCACAAGAACCAACATCGACACCACACCTTGTTTCTGTGATTATAAACCCTACACCAAATTGTTAACCCCACCTTCTCCTTATTTCCTTCTTCTTTCTTCCTACGTGAAAACCAATCACCAACACCGAAATCACACCTGCTACTACCTCTGCTTATTTCAAACAGCCGGAACAACCATGAACCACCATTAAACTGTGCAGCTTACTCGTCAAGTTCTTGTTGCTACTATCTGTACACTTCTATTTCAGCTCATAACCAAAACCAAAACCCATTTGATAAAAACAATTGAAAAACCCACTTGTTATTACCTTCGAACAACAATCCCAAAAGCCGTTATAATTTCTTCCTGTTGTTGCTGCACAATGGACTCCTTACAGCTGCAATTTGATGCCCATATTCTGCTCATTATTGTTGCTACTCGTCACTTCTGGTTACAGCTCAAACCCTCTCAAACCGTTATCAATTATTGCTACTATATGATTTATTTTACTTCTGCAGTTTACCTTCTGTTTCTGTTTCTGTCACCGTCACTTGCAACACCATAAAACACCATTATAAACCTGCAACTTTCTTCTTTCGATCATGAACAACCAACAGCCATCACCATTAATTTAACTGCTATACCCTATTATTTTAATCGATCAACCGAATAGCACATTTGCCATTTGAAATCATCATCTTCGAGCACTCAAAACTATTGAACCGGAAGCTGCTACTGCAATTCTGTTTATGTTTTATTGCTACCATCCGACATCAAACCACAACCACTTGAGCTAACGTGAGCTGCTACTTATTTCTGGTTCGATTACTGCAGCTGCCCAAATTTCTACTGCTGTTTACGTGTCTATTTATTTCTGCTACTGCACCGGCTATTTTCCACTATTGTTCCTGTTAAATCTTTCGTTTTCTGGTTGCCACTGTTGCTGTTTTGATTTAAGAAGTGTGATGAAGAAAGTGAAATAAAGTGATTGATGGGTAGTTGAAATACATACGAACGAAAAGAAAGTGGAGGGGTCGGCAAGGGATAAACTTCTTGGATTCTAAAAACCCACGGTTTCTTTATTTTTTTCTATGCAAATCTTAGTTGGTCTTCTACTGGATCGAGTATATTCCTGCTAGTGGACTGCGTAATTTAGTGATGATGAGATGCCATATTTCTATGCTATGCAGGCCACATACATGATTAATAATTGGGCCGATTAATACAAAACCCATCGGGTCAAATTTGTTTTTTTTTCTTGGGCCATTTATTTTTACTAGACTTTCAACTTGGACTGCCTTATCGGGCCATATATTTCTGTTTCTAAAGTTGGGCGGAGAGCATGTTCTCTGCTGGGCCGTATATATGAAAATGATGATAAAGATACATGGTATACGATATTGATTCGATGATATACTAGAAAAGAGTAAGAATATGATACGTGATCTTATAGGTGATGATGATGGTTGATCACGATCATGATGATATGTGATGCATGATGATGATCACGAGTAGAGATGATGATAGATGATAATTCACTTAATAATAATTAGATTAGATAGTGATGGTATTGATTAAGGTAATGATAATGAATAAGATGACGATGATGATCATAATAACATGATATTGATAACATGAATCCATGATGATTATGATGGTAAATTTTTTTTCTTTTATTATTTGTCATTATTATTTGTATTATTATTATCATTATCATTATTAAAATCTAATCATTTTCATTATTAAAGATTTCTATAAATATTATTATTATACTAATATTATTATTATATTAATATTTTAAACATTATTATTATTATTATTATTATTATTATTATTATTATTATTATTATTATTATCATTATCATTATCATTATTATTATTAATATTACTATTCATATTATTATTATTACAATAGGTATTATTTATGCAAAAAAAATATTTATTACCTAAATCATATATCATATATATACTAATATCACATAAATATCATGTTTTTAATATAATATCATTTTTAGTAAAATAACATTTAATAAATTATATATCATATACATATTATAACATATTAAAAGTATTAATATGAATATATATAAGGATATTAGTCTCAATACGATATAAACTTAGTTGATTAATACTATAATGTGTTAATATATATACTTGATATAGGTTCGTGAATCCGAGGACAACCCTGCATTATTCAGTATCGTCGTATGAATATTTTTACTACAAAATATCGTAGGGTGAGTTTCATTATTCCCTTTTTAAATGCTTTCGCAATATATATTTTTGGGACTGAGAATACATGCGCTGTTTTTATAACTATTTTACGAAATAGACACAAGTAATTGAAACTACATTATATGGTTGAATGATCGAAATCGAATATGCCCCTTTTTATTAAGTCTGGTAATGATAATGCTAAAAATGAACATATATTTCATAGCATTATTCCTCAAGAAAGACAAGCTTTTAGTTGCAATTGTTCTATTTACAAGTGATATTTGTTTAAATAATAAAAGGTGAAGACAAAAGACAGATTCAACGAATTGAAGACGCAAACGACCAAAAAGCTCAAAAGTACAAAATACAATCAAAGAGGTTCCAATTATTGATAAGAAACGTCTCGAAATTACAAGAGTACAAGATTCAAAACGCAAAGTACAAGATATAAAATAGTACGCAAGGACGTTCGAAAATTCGGAACCGGGACCAGAGTCAACTCTCAACGCTCGACGCAACGGACTAAAAATTACAAGTTAACTATGTATATAAATATAATATAATATATAATTAATTATATAAATTATATATATATTATATTATATAATAAACCGTCGGCAGACTAAGATCCAATTTGGAGTGAGCTGGAATTTCAAACTCCGCGACTCGCGGAGTTTGAAGAGCAAAAATGCCGCGAGTCGCGGAGCTCCAAAAACTGAAACTCCCTATAAAAGCAAACGAATTCTGATCGCAAAAAGATGATATATATCCATCCTCTCTATATCTATATACGTAATATTTATATTTATAATTTATATTTTAATTTTAATTTTAATTTTAATTTTAATCCTAATAATAAGGGTATGTTAGCGAATGTTGTAAGGGTGTAAGTCGAAATTCTGTCCGTGTAACGCTACGCTATTTTTAATCATTGTAAGTTATGTTCAACCTTTTTATATTAATGTTTCGTAGCTAAGTTATTATTATGCTTATTTAATCCGAAGTAATCATGATGTTGGGCTAATTACTAAAATTGGGTAATTGGGCTTTGTACCATAATTGGGGTTTGGACAAAAGAACGACACTTGTGGAAATTAGACTATGGGCTATTAATGGGCTTTATATTTGTTTAACTAAATGATAGTTTGTTAATGTTAATATAAAGATTTACAATTGGGCGTCCCTGTAAATTACCATATACACTCGATCGGACACGATGGGCGGGGTATTTATATGTACGAATAATCGTTCATTTAACCGGACACGGGAATGGATTAATAGCCACTAGTAGAATAATTAAAACAGGGGTGAAATTATGTACAAGGACACTTGATATAATTGATAACAAAATATTAAAACCTTGGGTTACACTTAGTCGACACCCTGGTGTAATTATTAAACAAAGTATTAAAATCTTGTTACAGTTTAAGTCCCCAATTAGTTGGAATATTTAACTTCGGGTATAAGGATAATTTGACGAGGACACTCGCACTTTATATTTATGACTGATGGACTGTTATGGACAAAAACCAGACGGACATATTAAATAATCCAGGACAAAGGACAATTAACCCATGGGCATAAAACTAAAATCAACACGTCAAACATCATGATTACGGAAGTTTAAATAAGCATAATTCTTTTATTTCATATTTAATTTCCTTTATTTTATATTTAATTGCACTTCTAATTATCGCATTTTTATTTATTGTTATTGTATTTAATTGCACTTTTAATTATCGTCCTTTTTAATTATCTCAAGTTTATTTTATCGCACTTTTATTATTCGCAATTTCATTATCGTTATTTACTTTACGCTTTAAATTAAGTCTTGTATTTATTTATTATTTTATATTTGGTTTTAACTGCGACTAAAGTTTTAAAATCGACAAACCGGTCATTAAACGGTAAAAACCCCCCTTTATAATAATAATATTACTTATATATATATTTGTATTTTTATAAAAGTAAACTAATATAGCGTTAAGCTTTGTTTAAAGATTTTCCCTGTGGAACGAACCGGACTTACTAAAAACTACACTACTGTACGATTAGGTACACTGCCTATAAGTGTTGTAGCAAGGTTTAAGTATATCCATTCTCTAAATAAATAAATATCTTGTGTAAAATTGTATCGTATTTAATAGTATTTCCTGCTAAAATTTAATAGCTATTTTATATACACCTCGCGTAACATCAAGTATTTTTGGCGCCGCTGCCGGGGAATCGCTTAAAAGCCGGAAGCGTAACGCTAATATAAAAAAATAGATTTTTATTTTTAAGTTTACTTTTATAAAAAAAAATACGCTTTTGTAAAAATACGTTTTAAATATTCTAAAATATAAAAAGAAAAATAAAAATAAAAATATTTTTAAGAGTTTGTTAAATATTTAAGTTCTATAAAAGTTTCTTTATCTTTATTTTATAAAAATATAAGTTTTATTTAATTTATATAAATATATTATATAAATATATAAAACAGAAAAATAAAACACAAATCAGAAAAATAAAAAAAATAAAAAACGCGTCGAATTTCAAAACTGTACCTGAGTTGAATTTTGGAACCCCGCGACTCGCGGAGTTTACAGCTTCTAATACCGCAACTCGCGGAGACAATCTGACACGCCACACAGGAACCCTAATCAGCATTAATTACGGAGTAATTCTTAATTATTATTATTATTAACCCTAATTAATTATTATTATTATAATTAGTTTTATTTTAAGTTTCTTTTTATTTAATTTATATATTTAGTTAAATTAGTTTAATTAAAATATAAAATTAATAGTTTTATAAAATAAATAATATAAAAATAATATTTTTATAAAAATTGTACTTTTTACAATTTTTGTATATTTTTATATTTTGTCCCTTTTTAATTGTTTTAGCGTAATATTTGCATTAGTTATTTTTACTTCTAGATATTTAGTCTTTGCCGTAAAATCACTTAAGTGCTTTTTCTTTAGACTAAGATTTAGGTACTTTAGAATTTTGCGACGCCTTTTTAAGTTTTAGTTTCTTTTTAAGTTATTTCCATTTGGGATTTAGTTTTTCCTGTAAGCTTTAATATTTTTAGACGACTTTTACCTATGTATCAATTATCATTCCAATTAGTAATTTCAATTTGCGATTATAATTTTAAGTAAGTTGTGGTAATAAGGTTAGGTTAGTCAAGTGTTTTTAAGTTTTATAAGTTTCTTTTATTTTTCCGTCACCTTTTATTTTTCAACCATTTTTCTTTTTCGATCTTTTTCGACCTTTTTCGACGAACTCTTTTTCTTTCTTATTTCTCGCTATTCTAGTTTTTAGGACATAGAATTTTATTCTACTTCTTATCTAAATTTCTTAAAATTACGAAAATTTATTTTAAGTAGTTAAATTGATAGACATCAAAATTTTCTGGTTCGTAGTAATAGTTGGATTTGTACGTGGACCGGGTTATTGGAGCCAAACAGTCCTCAATTATATTGAGACCAAACGAATCCTGCCCCTCTGCTGCATCTTTTGGCTATTCGAAACGTGGGCAAAATCAGAAAAGTCTATTGATTGGATAACTTATTATAATTTTTCTTTCCTTTTAAAAACTAATAGGATATTCAGCGAATGCACCGAGTAAGAAGTTCACCACCTTTTGTACGTTCACCACCTGTAACTAGATCAAGACATTTAGCAAATATTACTGCCGTTGATTTTTCTTTAGAATCGTCATCCAGTCGACCAAGTACTCCAGTTCAAATTTCCGATAATCCATTTTTTGAACCCGACCTCACAATTGAGAATCCGGAGAATATTCAGGAACGATTCATAGATCCTGAACCACTAAATTTTCATCCGGAACCACCAATCATTCAAACAGAGATTGTTGAGGAACGAACCATTAAATCAGAATCCTCTAGTGATTCGGATTCAACAAATTCAATTATGGAGAATCTGGAACCTTTAAGTATGGAAGACCGAATGAGAGCTAAACGCACTGGCCAAGGTCACGCAATTACTCATCCAGACATTAATGCGCCAGATTATGAAATCAAAGGACAAATTCTACACATGGTGACTAATCAATGCCAATTTAGTGGTGCACCGAAGGAAGATCCAAATGAACATCTACGTACCTTTAATAGGATCTGCACACTATTTAAAATAAGAGAAGTTGAGGATGAACAGATATATCTCATGTTATTTCCCTGGACTTTAAAGGGAGAAGCCAAAGATTGGTTGGAATCGTTACCTGAAGGGGCAATTGATACATGGGATGTTTTAGTTGAAAAATTTCTTAAACAATTCTTTCCTGCATCTAAAGCCGTAAGACTTCAAGGAGAAATTGTTACGTTCACACAGAAGCCAAATGAAACTCTATATGAGGCGTGGACAAGATTTGGAAAGTTATTAAGAGGATGTCCGCAACATGGTTTAGACACCTGTCAAATAGTACAAATATTCTACCAAGGATGCGACATCACTACAAGGAAAGACATAGATATAGCAGCTGGTGGTTCCATTATGAAGAAAACCGAAACTGATGCTTACAAAATTATTGATAACACTGCTTCCCACTCACATGAGTGGCACCAAGAAAAAGATATCGTTAGATCATCTAAACCAGCTAGAGCCGATTCTATCCATGACTTAGATTCCATTTCCGCAAAGATAGATGCTGTCGAGAGACGAATGGAAAAGATGACTAAAGATATTCACTCAATACGAATTAGTTGTAAGCAGTGTGGAGGACCACATTTGACAAAAGATTGTCTCAGTATTGAACTAACAATGGAACAAAGAGAGAACATTTCATACATAAACCAAAGGCCTGGAAATAATTATCAGAATAATTATCAACCGCCAAGACCGATTTACAATCAAAACCAGAATTATAACCGAAATATTCCATACAACAACCAACAAGGTCCTAGCAATCAACAAGTATCCAATAATACTTACAACCAGCAAAGACCTAATTTTCAAAACAAACCACCACAACAAACCGATGATAAAAAGCCGAATTTAGAAGATATGATGACGAAGCTAGTTGAAACTCAAACGCAGTTTTTCACATCTCAAAAACAAACTAATGAACAAAATGCTCAAGCATTTAGAAATCAACAAGCTTCTATTCAAAATCTGGAATAAGAAGTAAGTAACCTAGCAAGGTTAATAGGTGAAAGAAAACCAGGAAGTCTGTAACGACCCGGAAATTTCCGACCAAATTTAAACTCTAATCTCTATATGGTTCCGACACGATAAGCAAAAACCCTAAAGTTGACCCGCACTTTTTCGATCATTCTATACTTATAAGATTAATATTTACATAAATTAAACCTTACCAACATGATAAGCAATCCAAATTGTTGAGATTTATGTTTCCGAAAAGAGTTTTACACAACGTTTGACCGTCTAGTTTGACCGATGATATCACGAACTATACAATATATGATAATTATACGTTTGTGTATATATATGTATATATACATATTTAACATGATTAATGAATGTTTTAATATCTCATTTTGTATTAATAACAATAAGTTATAAGTATATTTTGAAACTACTAACTTAAGTTTTCAAAACGATAACTATACGTAACGTTATTTGACATAAATACTTAAGACTTATAATGTTTATACATATATCGTATAAGTAATGTATTTAATCACTTTTAAAGACTTAAATACATAAAATCATATAAGTGTATTCACAAAAGATAGCTATATTTGAATCCTCATTCCATTTTTCACAAAATTTCTATACGTATATCTAGAGTATTTGTACTCGTATCATACCTAGCTTCTATACGTATTTACTATTGGTATATACACATCAAATCACCACCTAACCAGCCCTTGTTCATGCCTTATGTATAAGGTAATTACTTTTGAATGATTGTAAGACTAATTACAAAAATACAAACTAAAAATTTGTCCATGTCTACTACATAAACATTTTTTTAGGAGTATATATGTATCCTCATTTTGTTTCATTTTTACTTCCATTATCTAGCTAAAAACACCCACACTCTCAAGAACATTAAACTCCATAAACATTCAGCAAAGTTCCATGAAGATCTAGCTTCAAAAACCTTACTTAAACACCATAAGAAAACCATACAAAAACACTTCAAGAAATCCTTCCAAGAACACAAACTTACTTCCAATCTTTCATCCACTTCCATCACCCTTTTGATTCTAGCTTCTTACTCCTCTTTTACAGCAACCTTGTCCAAGGAACTTGAGGTAGTATCTATGTTCATAACCTTATTCGATTCATATATATATAGCTATCTTATTTTGTGGTATAAAAGTTTAACAACAAGAACATAGTTTGAATGTTTTCAAACTTGTTTGCAAACTAAATAGATCCTTCTAACTTAACTTTTAAAATACTTCAAGACCTGTAATATAACTTAAATATATGCTAATTTAACAAGGTATAATTTGGTTTTTCAAAGAATATCTTAAAAACTGTTTTTACGACGTCGGAGTGCCACCGGGGACTGTTTTGGGTTGGATAATTAAAAACTATCTTAAACTTTGAGTTGGAGGTTTATGTTCTGGAAAAATGATTTTTACTATGAATATGATAACACATAAAAATTTCATGATTTAATTCATAGTATAAGTATTTTTAGAAAAATAATCATTTAAGGTTGTTTAAATAAAGGAAAATGTTTAACTTCATAAGTTTCACTAAAGTTTCACCTATGCCGTGTGATTTTGAATACAAACCAAGGTATTTTCAGTTCATAGTCTTAAAGAGGGACTCGATCCAAGGAGATGGCAAGTTGAATCAACGAAAACGGATTTGTAACGAAGAAACTATGACCGAAACAAAATTGGTTATCCAAGACTTGTTTAACTTCGGGATTAATTGGGAAAAATTAAATAAAATCACATCTTTCTAAAATAACATGATATTTTATATATATGTACTCATAATTTAATTTTATATGGTTCAGGATCACCCGTAAACAATACGAGAAGATTAATCATAAGATCCCATGATTGTACGCAACACGTCATTTGACAACACCGGTACTTTATGTACGCAACACGTCATTTGACAACACCGGTACCGTGGGTCAAGATTAATCTCGACCAATACATATACGATGAGGGTTTTATTTATTTCATTGGGGGTTTATTAAACATCTAAATATGAACCATTAAAATTGAATTACTAACAACGAACTGCTAACTACGGACTAAGGAATTATTCAAAGTATTAAAAGTATAACAAGTATATATATGTGACGTTTGTTTAAAAAAGAAAAGGTATTGATATATTATATATGGATAGGTTCGTGATATCAACCGGAGACCAAGTCAAATTATATATATATCTTCAAGACGAAAGTGAGTATATAGTCCCACTTTTAAACTTTAAATATTTCGGGATGAGAATACATGTATTTTATGTTTTACATTATGGACACAAGTAACTGAAAAATATATTCTACGTTGAGTTGTACCACTGGCATACTTCCCTGTAGCTTGGTAACTAATATTTACAGCGGTATTGTAAACGCGAATCCTGTTGATAGATCTATCGGGCCTGACAACCCCAACCGGACTGGACGACCAGTATTCAACGGTTGCACAGTACTTCGTTTCGTGACTACACTTGGTACAGTGTAGTAAGATTTCATATTAAAGGGAATATGCGACGTGATTAATTGTTAAGTATGGTTACCAAGTGCTCAACCACTTAGAATATTTTTATTAAAATGTTTATATATGAAATCTTGTGGTCCATCGTTATATCGCTGCTAGCATCAAACCTATATATCTCACCAACTTTATGTTGACGTTTTAAAGCATGTTATTCTCAGGTATGAATTAAGACTTCCGCTGTGCGTTAGCTCATATTAAGGATACTAGTTGGGACCATTTAAGCCATGATACAAGAACGTTGCATTCGAGTCATTGAAGATCATTAAAGACATTTATTAAGTAAATGACAGTTTAGGTCATTTGGATATCGAGAAATGTTTGACGAGTTTATTAATTTTTTTTATGTAAAGATAGATTGCCTTTTAAGAATAAATGCAACGTTTGTAAAATGTATCATATAGAGGTCAAGTACCTCGCGATGTTATCAACTGTTGTAATTCGTTTGTAATCAATATGGACATCGTCCGGATGATTAGTTTCGGATCCTTTCAGTTGGTATCAGAGCGTTGGTCTTAGCGAACCAGGCCTTGCATTAGTGTGTCTAACTGGTAGTTGTTAGGATACATTAGTGAGTCTGGACTTTGACCGTATCTACCTGCTAAAAAGTTTTGCTTATCATTTCTAGTCGGAAACCATCTGCTTATCATCCTTAGGGAGTTGCCTGCTTATCATTCTTTAGTCTAGACACGTCTTACTGCATCTAGTGCATCGATAGTGTATAGACAAAATTCATATCCTAGCGTATCTATTACTATAAACATTGCCCGACGAATTTCAAAGATTCTCCGTAATTCACGGGATTTCGGTATTATATATACATATGAAAATTATGTATTGAAGAGTACCAAACCCAACTCCTATAATCTATTCCAAACTAAAAAAATTCATTTCTCCAACTATACAAGATGAATTCTTCATCCAGTTCGAATTCCTCCGACTTCGATAGCTACGCCGACATGAATTTCCATTCGAGCTCCGAGAACAGCGTCACCGGAAAGGATCAACCAATTTCCCATCATCTATTCTGGATGAACTGGGGATGGGTTCGTAATATACTAAATTTCTGGAGGCAAGAAGAAGGTGATCCATTTCATCCACAAAATTGCCCTCTTAACGATGAACCTGAAGCACTTACCGGCGAACCCATTCGAAACACCATTTTCTCGCTCATTTCTAGAGTATCTCGTCATGATTACATACTATCCCATATTTCAAATCTTGTTCATTCGCTCGTTCCAACCGTCAATCATCCCGGTATAATAGAAGAAGTCAACGAACTCCGTGCTCGGGTAGTGGTTTTGGAGAATATGGTGCGAAGGTTACAAACACCAACAGCAGCACCAGCAGCATAATCCGTACTACCATCGTCAACGCCGACAGTACCTTTATCACCCCAATCACAATCTCAACATCACAATCTGTAGCTCGAATATCAACATCACACGACTCAATATCTGTACTTCGAGTATGATCTTCATTCTATATATCGTTCTACATCGATTATCTTCGCTTTACGTATCGTATGACGATTATGTAATTTCTAAAGTCTTAGAGATTATGTAATCTAGAATTAACGATAAATCAAATGAGTTTAATATCTTATTGACTCATTAAATCTATGATTATCTCTGAAGAAAATATATATGCAAGTATATTTTCATAAAGATAGTAATTAAAAATTCCTTCGTACAAACTATTAATGATGAAAATATTTTAACGGGTGGGTAGTACCCGAGGAATATTTAGAATTCACATTAATAAGTTATATTGTACATTCTTGAATCTGATTCAACGGTTATCTATTATCTTACTTACAACCACCGATATTCGTATCCGCTCACCCCAGAATAACCATTTTCAATCAAATTTCATATTCGGATTTTGACCTACCAGAATCCAACAAGTGGCATAAAGAAGAAAACATTGGACAATTAAAATGAATTAAAATGTTGATTGTAACATATGAAACTAAACAATTCTTCAAGTTTGCCACTTGATTTTATCTTAAACCTCATTCGTAACTTGACGATTACAATTCGCATTCAAATCCTTTCATGATTTCTGAAAACACCCTGAACTATGAAGTAGCTCTTGAAATGCTGATGAAGCAGCAAAAACTGTAAACGACTTTAACAATCAAAAGATTGATGATAAAGAATGGTATGGTGGTAAAGCTGAGAAAAAGAGAAGGTTTGGAACTGGAAAACGGATTGAGCAAAGTATGAAGGAGGCCGTGAACAAATCATGAAAACAGAACCTGCCTTCAAAGGATCCAAATGATCCAGTGCCTGCTGAAACCATTAGTAAGAACACTGCTCCTTATTCTAAACTTTTCAAGATGATATTCTTCACCATCATTTTATCTTAGATATTATAAGATATCTTCATTCGTTATACATATTTTTCATATTTCTGGAGATATTTTTACAACTATTCCTATCTGCGATCATTTAACTCTCCGTAACATCTGCGCTACAATATAAAAGAAACTGTGTTAGTTTCTAAATTCTGAAATCTCTAAGTTTAAAAATATGAATGTTTTGAAGTAGTGTTGGGAACTGATACATGAATTAGTATAATATAATGAAACTTGATCAACTTCATTATATTACAGTAAGTCATGTTAAGTTTCTAATGGAATGTGATGATTCACAGTACCGTCATCATGTGCCATGTTACACGGCTCTTACATTCTATCAAGTCTTCAAACATATTAGAACGTATCACCTTGATAGTTCTATTTTTTTTTCCGGAATATTCGAGTAATTTAACGAATCAAGATCGTGCCATTACAATTTCATTCTAAAACCAATAGCAAGGTTCATTCCAAATTTCCTACCTACGAATTTCGGACCATTGTTCGCTTGGCTCGAGGACGGGAAGAAGAAATGAAGGGACAAAACTTCAGAATAGAAATAGGAACATAAACCACAGCAAATAAGAGAGAGCATTAACTGTGGATGACAATGATTTTAAGGGACGGGAGTAGGAACATCGAAATATAAGGGAAGGTATAAAACCTAACAACAACCCCGAAACTACAAACCGTGCATATCAATACGTATTGCAACGTAAAGGCACGGGAGAATTAAAAACATTATAATTCCAAGGAAAGGATAAAAGAGAATAGATTCTTCTGGTGATAGATGAAAAAGAAGAATGAAAGATATGAAAGTTAGAAATATAACAAGGGTTAGAATGGGATGGAGCATATTAGCGAATGTCTTAAAGTAGGAACTAAAGAGAAAGAATAGAAGATGTGGGAAGAAAGAAAGGGAAGGAGGTAAATTTATAGTGAAATATTCGACAAAGAAATCAAAACAGATTGCCGCGTTAAATCAAAGAAGATCCTGATCGCCGCAAAACTAAATCTTATTACATAAGATTTTCTTTAAAACCCTTAAATCCCGGAAATCGATCATAATCACGTCATCGGTTACAACAATTCTATATTTACTCATTTCACTCTTTTGTGATAGCTTCGCTCGTGCGTCTCACATAACCAAATCGTTTTATCTAAATCTTTCAATAATGATAAAATTTCATTATTACCTCATATTCGTCATGAAAACATTCCTATTGTTATTTATGACAACCTCTACCAAATTTCGAGGACGAAATTTCTTTAACGGATGGGTACTGTAACGACCCGGAAATTTCCGACCAAATTTAAACTCTAATCTCTATATGGTTCCGACACGATAAGCAAAAACCCTAAAGTTGACCCGCACTTTTTCGATCATTCTATACTTATAAGATTAATATTTACATAAATTAAACCTTACCAACATGATAAGCAATCCAAATTGTTGAGATTTATGTTTCCGAAAAGAGTTTTACACAACGTTTGACCGTCTAGTTTGACCGATGATATCACGAACTATACAATATATGATAATTATACGTTTGTGTATATATATGTATATATACATATTTAACATGATTAATGAATGTTTTAATATCTCATTTTGTATTAATAACAATAAGTTATAAGTATATTTTGAAACTACTAACTTAAGTTTTCAAAACGATAACTATACGTAACGTTATTTGACATAAATACTTAAGACTTATAATGTTTATACATATATCGTATAAGTAATGTATTTAATCACTTTTAAAGACTTAAATACATAAAATCATATAAGTGTATTCACAAAAGATAGCTATATTTGAATCCTCATTCCATTTTTCACAAAATTTCTATACGTATATCTAGAGTATTTGTACTCGTATCATACCTAGCTTCTATACGTATTTACTATTGGTATATACACATCAAATCACCACCTAACCAGCACTTGTTCATGCCTTATGTATAAGGTAATTACTTTTGAATGATTGTAAGACTAATTACAAAAATACAAACTAAAAATTTGTCCATGTCTACTACATAAACATTTTTTTAGGAGTATATATGTATCCTCATTTTGTTTCATTTTTACTTCCATTCTCTAGCTAAAAACACCCACACTCTCAAGAACATTAAACTCCATAAACATTCAGCAAAGTTCCATGAAGATCTAGCTTCAAAAACCTTACTTAAACACCATAAGAAAACCATACAAAAACACTTCAAGAAATCCTTCCAAGAACACAAACTTACTTCCAATCTTTCATCCACTTCCATCACCCTTTTGATTCTAGCTTCTTACTCCTCTTTTACAGCAACCTTGTCCAAGGAACTTGAGGTAGTATCTATGTTCATAACCTTATTCGATTCATATATATATAGCTATCTTATTTTGTGGTATAAAAGTTTAACAACAAGAACATAGTTTGAATGTTTTCAAACTTGTTTGCAAACTAAATAGATCCTTCTAACTTAACTTTTAAAATACTTCAAGACCTGTAATATAACTTAAATATATGCTAATTTAACAAGGTATAATTTGGTTTTTCAAAGAATATCTTAAAAACTGTTTTTACGACGTCGGAGTGCCACCGGGGACTGTTTTGGGTTGGATAATTAAAAACTATCTTAAACTTTGAGTTGGAGGTTTATGTTCTGGAAAAATGATTTTTACTATGAATATGATAACACATAAAAATTTCATGATTTAATTCATAGTATAAGTATTTTTAGAAAAATAATCATTTAAGGTTGTTTAAATAAAGGAAAATGTTTAACTTCATAAGTTTCACTAAAGTTTCACCTATGCCGTGTGATTTTGAATACAAACCAAGGTATTTTCAGTTCATAGTCTTAAAGAGGGACTCGATCCAAGGAGATGGCAAGTTGAATCAACGAAAACGGATTTGTAACGAAGAAACTATGACCGAAACAAAATTGGTTATCCAAGACTTGTTTAACTTCGGGATTAATTGGGAAAAATTAAATAAAATCACATCTTTCTAAAATAACATGATATTTTATATATATGTACTCATAATTTAATTTTATATGGTTCAGGATCACCCGTAAACAATACGAGAAGATTAATCATAAGATCCCATGATTGTACGCAACACGTCATTTGACAACACCGGTACTTTATGTACGCAACACGTCATTTGACAACACCGGTACCGTGGGTCAAGATTAATCTCGACCAATACATATACGATGAGGGTTTTATTTATTTCATTGGGGGTTTATTAAACATCTAAATATGAACCATTAAAATTGAATTACTAACAACGAACTGCTAACTACGGACTAAGGAATTATTCAAAGTATTAAAAGTATAACAAGTATATATATGTGACGTTTGTTTAAAAAAGAAAAGGTATTGATATATTATATATGGATAGGTTCGTGATATCAACCGGAGACCAAGTCAAATTATATATATATCTTCAAGACGAAAGTGAGTATATAGTCCCACTTTTAAACTTTAAATATTTCGGGATGAGAATACATGTATTTTATGTTTTACATTATGGACACAAGTAACTGAAAAATATATTCTACGTTGAGTTGTACCACTGGCATACTTCCCTGTAGCTTGGTAACTAATATTTACAGCGGTATTGTAAACGCGAATCCTGTTGATAGATCTATCGGGCCTGACAACCCCAACCGGACTGGACGACCAGTATTCAACGGTTGCACAGTACTTCGTTTCGTGACTACACTTGGTACAGTGTAGTAAGATTTCATATTAAAGGGAATATGCGACGTGATTAATTGTTAAGTATGGTTACCAAGTGCTCAACCACTTAGAATATTTTTATTAAAATGTTTATATATGAAATCTTGTGGTCCATCGTTATATCGCTGCTAGCATCAAACCTATATATCTCACCAACTTTATGTTGACGTTTTAAAGCATGTTATTCTCAGGTATGAATTAAGACTTCCGCTGTGCGTTAGCTCATATTAAGGATACTAGTTGGGACCATTTAAGCCATGATACAAGAACGTTGCATTCGAGTCATTGAAGATCATTAAAGACATTTATTAAGTAAATGACAGTTTAGGTCATTTGGATATCGAGAAATGTTTGACGAGTTTATTAATTTTTTTTATGTAAAGATAGATTGCCTTTTAAGAATAAATGCAATGTTTGTAAAATGTATCATATAGAGGTCAAGTACCTCGCGATGTTATCAACTGTTGTAATTCGTTTGTAATCAATATGGACATCGTCCGGATGATTAGTTTCGGATCCTTTCAAAGTCTACCTAGTGATACAAATGCTAACCCCCGGAATGAAACAGCTAAAGCCATTACCACAAGAAGTGGTACAACACTTAAACCACCTGAAATACCTGTAACTTCTGATGAAGCTATTCCTACTCCACAAGAATCACAACCTGATCAAGATAAGGAAAAAGAACCGGTAGTTGAGAAGGTTAATGAAGATAACATAGTTAAGGCTAAACCTTATGTTAAACCATACCAACCACCACTTCCTTACCCGAGTAAAATGAAGAAAGAGAAACTTGAAGCCGAGCAATCCAAATTCTTGGATATGTTTAAACAGATAAATGTAAATCTTCCTTTCATTGATGTGATTTCAGGAATGCCTAGATATGCTAAATTCTTGAAAGATCTAATCTCAAATAGAAAGAAAATGGAAGAACTCTCGGCCGTTACTATGAATGCTAATTGTTCAGCAGTGCTGTTGAATAAGATACCAGAAAAATTATCTGATCCAGGAAGTTACACAATTCCATGTTTTCTGGGTAGTCTTAGTTCAATAGAGGCATTGGCAGACTTAGGTGCTAGTATAAATCTAATGCCATATTCACTATACGCTAAACTAGACCTTGGAGATTTGAAACCAACCAGAATAAGCATACAACTAGCCGATAGATCAATAAAATATCCTAGAGGGATAATGGAGAACATGCTAGTTAAAGTTGGTACTTTAGTATTTCCAGTAGATTTTGTTGTTCTGGACATGGAAGAAGATTCTCAAGTTCCTCTCATATTAGGAAGACCATTCTTAAACACGGCTAAAGCAATGATAGACGTGTTCGGTAAGAAACTGACCCTAAGTATATAGGATGAGAGTGTTACCTTT